>NW_008692287.1:18283-25852 GCF_000695815.1 Acanthisitta chloris
ACTTCTAGAACCTCCTTGAGCAAAGAAATAAAAAAAGATTGAGACATAGAGACAGAAGTTTTATTGTGATAGCAGTAAATGAAGACTGAAAGATACAATCATGGCTTGGAGGAAAACTTGGACAAATTTATCCTATCATTAAACCTCTTAAAAAGGCCAAATCTGATCATCAAAGAGCTAGTCCAGGGGAATAATCATCACCTTCAGTCCCAAATGTCTGCATTTTAAAATGGATATAGTGAATATACATTATTTCCTGATGGCTTCTCAGGTGGCTGCAGAGCCATTCTGTCTGCCAACATGCATATGCCCAGAGTCCAGGCCATGAGAGTAATTTCTGTGAGCTATTTACAGTGTAGCAGTGTCTGGTGAAGAATCATTTGCAGTTACAAAATTCTCCCAAATGCTGATGAAATGGAAAGCTGGGATTTTACAAAGATATTGAAAGAGATGCAAGGTAGCTGGATAAGAATTTTGGACATAATGCTGTGCTAGTATTCTGGACACTACCACTGATTTAAGAGAGAATCTGTCATGTTGTCTAAAAAGCAGGCAGTAATTCAATTTCTACAAGCTGGTGATCTGCCCCACTTTTAGATATAACTCCAAGAAATTGCTGCAGTTCTCTCAGTTCAGCAAAAAGGCAATTTTGTAATGGACAGGCACTGAATACACAGCCCATCCACTGAAGCAAAATAAAATGTCTTTGCAAACATGCCAATAGACATGCACAAAGCTAAGCCAGAGTGGCACATGCTGCTCTTTTCTGGATAGGAGTCGCCGAAGGTTACACCACAGCAAACACTCAGAAATTTGGGGTTCAGAACCTGAGCTGTCTTGATTCTTGATTTACAGGGATAATGAATCAGCATGGTTTATCCAGACGTAATAGGTGCTGCCCAAAATCCATCATGCCTCCAGTTTGTCAGTCATGTGAAGACCAGGATGCCTCCAGAATAATGGAAATTTCATAAAGATTTATAGCTGACTTTTAATGAAATCAGACAGCAGGTCCTTTGGGCAGAGAGCCATCCTTTCGAGCACACCTCATCTCTTAAAATTAGATGAGCTGTGCAACTGGCAGAAAGTGTAAGCTAGGTCAAGCCTAAGGATATGGAAGTCATATGAATAAGAGCCACTAGGCCTTAAGTTCTTATTCCTGTGTCTTTCCATTTGTTTCATACCTTTGATTAATAAAAATGAAAGACTCTTCCTTTTATTTTTGTTGGGATGAGACTTCCATATTATGCTACTTCTCCTACAAGTTATTTCAACAGCTATCTCTAGCAATGTGCCTCCTTTGGCTACTCACTCCTTTCTCAACCCTCTTTGTGAACAGGTGGCTAAGATCTCCTCTCATAACATGTCTAAGAAGGTATATGTAGTTGGAGAGGTGATGAGATAGGGACAGATTTCTGCATAAAGATCAAGTGGATGGACAGGTGGATACACCAATGACAGAGGCTTTCCTTTGATGCCATCTTGCTAGCAATTTTTAAGTCTACTAGGACTCATGGATTTCTTATGCTATAACACGGTTTGGTGAAGGATTTGCTTCTGTGCATTGCTGAGGGATTGAAGCTGAAAATATCAAAATACCCTAGAGAAGAGAACTCAGACATTAAATCAGAACAGCCACATCAGGACCTGCAGAAGAACAACTATTCAAAACTATCTTTGTCAAGGATGGGAATCTAGAGATGAGTTAGAGATTTCATTAGCTAAAAGACCAACCCTACAGAAAGTGGCATGAAGCTGCTACAGTCAGAGTGAAAGGGAACCTGGCTGTGGCACAAGAGCTGTAATTTTGACACCAAAAATGAATCTGGTCTGCCAAGGGGCTGATTTGAGAACATCAAACATAGGCAAATCAGTATGTGATTAGGTCTCCATTATTCCACATTTATGAGACAAACAAACATTTCTATTAAGTGACTTTCAGTGATTATATATATGTGAAAGCAAGAAATAAGAAAGCCTTTTTTGTGCTCAGAGAAGCAAGGCTAAGCTCGATACAGAACTGATGGAATAATTTCTACCAGTGGCCATGTTGAAAGACCTCAGTGTTGGGGCTAGGAATCAATAGGGAAGAGATGCAGTAAGATACCAGAAAGCCAGCAAAGATAATAGGATGAAGACAGACCAGGTTTTGTACTCCTGAGTCAAAAAAATGCAGTGCAAAATATATAAAAGCAAGGGCAGCAAAGGTGTGAACATGCAGAGATTGATCAAGCAATTGTTGCATTCAGGAGCTACATACAAATCCAAAGAGAGCCTGTAGAAAAATGATGGGAGAATACCAGTTCATGTGATATACAGTCAGTAAAGGATAAATTTATACAAAACATTTCCACTTTCTTTTTTTGTGCAGAAAATAAACAAACAAAGAAAGCATCAAGACTTTGGGCAGAATGTTTTTTTAAAAGAGAGGGCAGAGAAAACACAAGTGTATAGATGGGGTGCAGATCACCTTGAAGAATAAGCAAAGTCATCGTATCACTTTCCAGAAATGTTAAACACCTCTAGGGGGAGATGCCTTTAGGAAGGAAGGAGAAGATTGAAAATCCTGAAGCAAAGTTGGTTCTAGTAAACTGGACCCAACTGGAGCATAAAAGTTAACACCCTTTAAGCAAATATCTATATCACACACTGTCCTGCAGTTAATGAGCAGGGTCTTAATGACATCCTGAAAAAGCAAAGCTTCAGAATAAATGTGTTGAAATCTGAGCCAGTTTAAAGATTAAATCCATGCTTCAGCATGGTTTTAACAAAGTTTAAATTAAGCATCAGAACAAGGTTCAAAAATATAAACATTAAACAGATTTTTCCTAAAATGAAAAGTACATGAAATACAGTAGTCTCATAGCTATTTGATCTCATCTGTACTCAGAAGTTCTGGATAAGTGATCCAGTCCAGGTCAAACCTTATGGTCTGAAGCACACTGGTTTTTCTCAGGGTAAAATCATAAATAGTGCCACATACATCCATCATTTTGTCAATTTGCTCTTTAAAAGTGAGCTAAAAGTATATATATACCCCACCCAAAGATATTACCTTTTTCTGCTTCAGCAATATCGAGATATTTTTCTACAAGAGTACCTTTAGAAGATTCTTTTTTTAAGAGAAAGCAACCCCTGAGGGGTGCAGCTCTGCAGAACAGGTGCTCCAATTCTCTCTGGGGCTCTGGAGCTCAGAGGCTGCAGTGCACTTGCTCTCCACCTATTTGTACAGCTTCCCGAGAGGAAATTTCTTGAATGCTGCTCTTCAGAAACAGTCAGGGGAAAATGCTGCTTTCATCATTCAACCTGATGTGAAAGCTCATGGCTGCAGCCCTGCAGCTGTGCTGTACGTGTCCTGTTGAAGAGCTGTTTTGTCACCATTCCTCCTGAATCTCGGGCAGAGAAAGGGATGGGCTGAAGTTATCTACTTCGCATCTGAAGTCACATGATCTCTTTCGGCCTTTCTGCTGTGTTAAGGCAATGATTTGCATTTTAGCAGATCTAGCACACTGGAAAAAAACCATAAGGCTGTCCAGCTATTTGGTTTTCTGATGTGACTGGCATGGTTGTGAAGGTCCTTAAGGAAGTAAATACTGCATTTACCACCCAGCAGTTCACCTGCATGCTAGTCATATAGGTGTTCTCCAAAACAGTCACACACAGATAATGGGATGAGCATGAAGCACTCAAATCTTGTGTTCAGAAGCACTGCACTAATGCCTGTACACTTCATTTCTTCATGTGCATGCACACGTTCTTCACCAGAAACATGTGACTGGAATTCTGTGGACTCGGTTCATGTTTTGGCTCATCTGCTCCTTGTGTGACTCCAGGAAAGGGACTGGACAAGCCAAGAACGCTGCAGTCTTGCTCCCCTGTGTGGTCAGGAAGCTGTGGTGCTGCGTGCTCTGAAATCAAACCCCAAGCCCTGGCAGCAGGGCCTGCAGCTCTGACTGAGCTCCTCACCATGCTGACCCCGACTCAGCCACTGCACAGGTGCCCAGGGTGACTTGTTACTGCCCATTGCTAACACAACAGCCCCTGAGGAATCTGCTCCACCTGGCAGTGTATCCATAGCATGGGGTCACTGTGATTTTGAACACATACACCACCAAACCACTTGAAACTAAAAGGTGTCAGTAGAAGTATGATATTGGAATATCACCGGTACTGTCTTGGGCCCAGTCCTCAGCATCACTCCTCCTCCTCAGGCCACATTTTCCAGAGTCTTTCCTTCCACTCTCCTCCAAAAGCCAGGGAGGGGCTGCTTGCTGCTGTGTAATGATGGAACAGAGCACAGCAACCACTTCTGTGGGGTCAGGGCTAGAGCCTGAGGGTCCAGAGAAGACCACAGGTTATAAAGCATTCTGTGGTGGGAGAAAGCTGCACGTGGATAGGCACAAGATGAAGAACACTGTGCCCCTTGCTCTGAAGCTTCTCCAGGTGACAGAGTCCCACTAGGACTGAAAAGGGAGCAAAAGATTTCTGAGAACAGAGGCAAAGCAAGCAAGATCTTCATCCTACTCTTTCTGTCCCAAAGGTCTAATAATACCATAACATGGTATTTTCAGGAAATTTTTGCCATTAGTCTGGTGACAGTTCTAAAAGCATCAGCCACCACTGTGAAGGAGAGAGAGTGATCAACTCCTCTTTTAAACCTGACCTTTATTAAGGTGTAAAAGATATTTAAAATGCCAAACCAGCAAAGCAGAATTGACTGAGCAAGTCCTCTGAGGTTCTGGAGTCCCAGACACAAGCTTTCACTTTCAAAGCTGTTCCTCTCCTACGAGACAAGACAGTAAATGGAAAGCATACCAAGTGCAATAATTCTGCATGACCCAGAAGAGTTGTGATGTTTGTTTTTCTGGCATGATGCACTTTCCCTGATCAGAGTTACAGTAGCTAATCATTTATGTATGATCACGCTGTTCTGCCAAAACGCATGCAAGCAAAAATACATCACAACCTCTTTCCACTGCACTCTTGGGACACACATTATTTATAAACATTTACTGTACCTGATAAATTCATCTATACTGGCATTTACCAAGATCTCTGCACAATGAGAGGGTACAAGGTTTGCTCCAATGGCCAACGAATCCATCAGAAACATTTCATCCAAGATAATGGGAGAGGGATCAAACCCTTAGCAGTTAGGTTCTTTCGTTCTTAAAGTCTCCACAGCATGTTTGCTTTTGCTACTCATGGAAGTCCTTCATCCTCTGTCTCAGTCATCTGATGTAACCAAGCAATCTGATAAAGAGCCAGCCTTGCTAGACTGAGCCACTTCTCCAGTTACCTATGGGGATCACAATAACATGCAACTTGAGGAAACATAAATGCACTTTCCAAATTAACCTTTCCTGTTCAAGTTCAAGGAGACAGGCTGTACCAAACAACACCATTGTCCTTTATATAAAGGGCAAAGAGAACATACCAGTCCCACCAAGGTCACACGAAGTACCACTTGTTTGCTCAGCAGTCATGTATCACATGCATGCTTAGTATGCTGAGAAGAGTTTTACCATCAACAGCTGCAACAGAAAGTAGGCCAAAAGATTCTGGCAATATGTGGTTGATCAGTCTAGCATGACAATTAAAAGCCCAGTGATGTTGCTGGTGTAGAAATCGGGACATCCCTCTGCAAGCAGCCCTTCTTGATGTGATAGCACATACCCTGTTTTCAAAATACTTTGGAAGCATTAACCTCCCGAGCAAGCTTCCATGCAGGCATTCCACATACATAATTCAAATTCTGCTTCAGGCTTATTTCTCAGCAGCACCCGCTACAAAGTGATGCAACTGATATTTTTCACAAAGACTGAAGATAATCATAGTTGAAGTGAATGTGCTGCTTCTAAGCTCTGACTGTGGTTTCCCTCCTCCTGGCCTACCAAGCTCAAAGAAGGTTTTTTATATGACTCAACAAAGTTATTTTACAGCAGTAGCCAGGGGGCAAGTCCCTGACCGAGAGACTTGGATGTCCAGTCAGAAACAAAAAGAAAAAAAAAAAGAATAGAAAGAATGAGGAGAAAAATAAACATCCAGTATAATTTTAAACTCTGTCTCAGTCAGTGAGATGACAAAAATCTGTGCTCACACATTAGAGGGAGTAGGTTAATTTGTGTGAACAGAAAAAGAAACGCCCCCCACTGACAATTCTGGGTGAGATAGTGAATAAAAGACATCAAAATTGGCATCCCTGCTAAAAAGAACATAAAATCAGAAATGTGAAAGAAAGGCAGCAGTAGGGCCTTGAAGCTCCCGAACACCAAGAAACTAGACCAGAACACTGTGAAAGTATCAGGATACCGTCTGTAAAAAATGAGAACAATTTTTTTTTAAAAGGCATGTTTCCCAAATTATCAGATGAATGCAGATTATTCTGGGAAGCAATGACTAATGACCTAATTTCCACAACTCTACCCCCCTCAGGTTCGCTTCGACCTCCACTTAGAGCTTATAGAAATGATAGCTATCTACAGCACTCAGGTTCTGACAGATCTTAGAAAAGCAACATGAGGAAAAAGAAATGGGCATAAGAACTGCCTAACAAGATCCTGATCTGCAATTTGTTGGTCTGGTGAACCATAAGCTGCACAGACAGTGCAAACCCTCTATCAAGTGCACTAGATTCTTCCCAAAAGGCACCTCTGGGTTAGGAGGGTACACAGATTTGACTCACACACTAATGATCAGCATGCAAATCGGTTTTTGAAAATTTGTTATTGTTTTTCGAAGCCAGGAAACTGCCAACTACTAAGTGCAACAATCACATAAATGTTAAGGGGTCAGTAAGACTATGGAAAAAATCTTCTACACCTCTATTTTCTTCTTATCCTTATGAAACTACTTCTTATGACAAAAGGACAGGATTTTCTACTTTGTTACAGTCTGCTGCTCAGCAAAATATTATTAATTTCAGGAGTGAAGGCAACCATGATATTTAGCCATGAGCAATACAGTTTTGCTTACAGGCACCAGATTTCTGAAAATTCACAAACCTATACACCAATAATATCTTCTGTTTCTAACTTTTAACTGCAAACCTGTGACTATTGTACAGGTGCTTTAATTTGTACTTCTACAAGCCACTCCGTTTGGGATGTGAGGTGAGGTTTAGTATGGTAAGGACTGAGGTAATGTGAATAATCATAGAATCATAGAATCAACCAGGTTGGAAGAGACCTCAAAGATCATCGAGTCCAACCCTACCGTTGTTACTAGACCATGGCACTAAGTGCCACATCCAGTCTCAGCCTGAAAACCTCCAGGGATGGTGAGTCCACCACCTCCCTGGGCAGCCCATTGCAAAGTAAAGCCCCAGGTAAAACTTAACAGTTAAAAGATGGCAATAATTGTGTGGTGTAGCATAAGAAAAAAAAATCCCTAGATGAATGGATACCTGATGCAGATGAGCACAGAACTGCTTGGAAACAGCTGCGATGCTCTGTACCCTCACAAAGCACCATCGCAGAGCCTGGGGAACCTCGGGCACTGCTGGATGGGAGCGGGGGGTGAGCTGACAGCGCGAGCAGCTCCATCACCTGCCCTTCAGCCAAGGCACAC
>NW_008692287.1:25995-35858 GCF_000695815.1 Acanthisitta chloris
GCTGGGAAAGGCGAACGCTCTGCCTTCCACGCCTCGTCTTGCAAACACACGTGAGCGCGGCCCGTACTGCGTCTCAGCGCATCACGCATAACTTTCGCGGGTGCATTAGGCACTACGCAGCAGCTTGCTCCAGGGTATTACTGACACACACTTTCAGCCTTCGCTCTCAGTATGTTTTTTTAAACCTTCTCCTGTGCCGAGGAACTCGTGCACACCTTCCCGCCCCGCGGAGCGGCCGAAACCCCGCGCAGCGCCGGGCGAGCCATAGGGGCGGCGCCGCCGCGGCTGACATGCGTGGCGGTTCCATAGTGTAGTGGTTATCACGTCTGCTTTACACGCAGAAGGTCCTGGGTTCGAGCCCCAGTGGAACCAGCGCCAGCCTTGCGTTTTTCTCGTGCTCGCCTTTAGTTTTCCGTAATTTGCTTTAAAGCGATCGCGTCTCGGTTTAGCTGTTTCCGCCTCGAAACTGGCAAACTCGTGAGCACGTCAAGCGCAGGTGCTGCCTGCGGCAGAGGCGGAGCAGCGCGTTCCCATGGGAGGGGGCAGACCCCTGGAGCGGGGAAAGCCTGTCCTCGGGAGCCTTTCCTCAGCACCTGGGAGATAGCAAATTCTGAGTCCGAACGTGATTTTGACGATGTTACTGAAGCGCTTGCTGTGTTTCCCCTAAAAAGCTGCGTTTCCTGCGAAACTGAGAGAGACCCAGTGCCCCGAGGCACTGCGGCAGCCACTGCTGAGCTCTCTCCCACCCACGCGGCTCTGTGGGGCAGGATCTAAACGTTTTGATCCAGGTGCTCCCCATCCCGTACTCCCTGGGCACCATTTGGAGGTGGCCAGTAGCGCCGTGGCTCTGGTGCAGGGGGAAAGCCTGGGAGGTGTCTCAGTGCTGAGCTGCACATGGCCCAGGCAGGGAATGGGTGTGTGGAAGCCTGAAAAAGGTGTCTCCTCTCCTGGGACAGATTAGAGCACAGGTTCTTTCACCTCTGTGTTTGGAGAAGTGTTTGAGCGCTGGGGAAATGCTAGTGCTTTTCACAGCACACATCTAGCAAGCGCGGTTAACTCCGTCCTTGTTTTCCTCAGTTCTGTGTGTATCATTTTTCTTAATTGGGAAAAAAAGAGCCGTCTCAGCTTGCCTCGGAGCAGTTTAACTTCTAAATTATAACATGTTGTCTTGTTTTGCATGTGCAAGCCCTAGAAAAGGGTAACCTCTGGGCATGGATGCTGCCATGGCATCTGTCTGTGTGTGGGAACCCTGAGGAGTGCTGGGGCTAAGCTCCTCTCTGCAGGAGGAGGAAGAGAGTCCCCGAGCTCTGCTGACCTGCAGTTAGCTCTTGAGTATCTTTGCAGGATCAGCGTGGGAGGGTGTGATTTACCTATCTTAAAGATTAAAGTAAAAAGTTGGCTTAACTTACTTTAATCAGAGTCTTATTAAGAAACTTACCTTAACCATCATTATATTAAGAAAAGTATTAACCTTTGTCAGCGCTTGCTCTTACTAAAGAAATGCTCTGGGGTATGGCCAAGCTGCAGTTAGAGATTGCAGGCCAATGCAGGGATATCTGGGCTGGGTTGCAAAAGCTCTTTTGGGTAGAAGGCACCCACACATCACATAGTGAGACCTAGCAGGCTAAGGTCATAACATTAAGCACCATAATGATGCTAAGGGCCTGTTTATACTGCAACCTGAAAGTGCAGACATACTCAGGTCTGGTTTTCCTCTGCTTAATTTGCTTTGCAGTGTGTGTGTGTGTGTGTGTGTGTGTGCAGGCCGCAGGAGTTGAAGCCAAAGCAACGTGTCACACCTCTTGGGTAAACTCTCTTCCACAGGCTGGCTGCTGCCAGGATACAGGCTCAGAGCTGAGTCAGACATAGCTAGACTTCTCCTAATACAGGATATTCAAGCCTTTGGTGTAGGTACTTCCCATTTAATACAGATGGTGATTCCACGGTGCCTACCCTGCCATCAGCAGCCACAGCACCTCCAGGTGCTTGTGTAACAGGGAGTGGGCCTGATCCTGTTGGTCAGCACGGGGTTACTATCTGCATTGTGTTTTCTTACATTTAGGAACAAAGCTCCATTTCAGAAGAGGCCTGAAGCTCATGCATCAGATTTGTAGAAAGACTATTTTATTCCAAGAGCCAGATCTTAAGTGTGCGTAGACTGTCATAGTTCCATCCATTTCAAGGAGATCCAGCTCCTGAAGGTTTGACTCAAGCTCTGAAAGCATTTGGCTGTCTTGCTCTCTCTCTGCACATCAGCATGCTGCTTCTGAGAGATGTCTGTGGTTCACACGTACATGTATAAATGTGTGTTTTGTACATTCCCTAACCGTGCTAAAACAAAAGTGTGCCAGTCACACATTTCTGCTGAGACACGACGTGTCGTGTGCATTCAGCTTCCAGACGCATGACTCTCTGCGTGCCACTCTGATCTGGCTGTCTGGCACTCCGACTTTGGGAGAAGCATGAAATTGCTACGTGGAGTTGCACTTCTCTCTCACACACGAGTACTCTTACCTCCTGCTTCCCCTCCGAGGCCACACACACATGCTACCAGTCAGACAAAAAGCATCTCAGTGGTGCAGAGTGATCTTTGTGTTATTTTCCACAATCTGGGGGAAGAAAACAAACACACCAAGATTTCAGAGGGCCATGAAAATATACCAAAATGCTTCAAGGCCAATGGGACATGAGCTAGAACTGGAGAAGATGTATGGCCAAAAGAGCTAACCTGCCTAGGCAGTTCCTGCCCATTTTACATAGCAGTGTGGATATCACCAAACTGTCTTGCTTTGGGCATTTGTACTAGCTTCAGGTTTGTTCTGTAATCAATGCCAGACTAACTTTTATCCTTTTTAAAATTTTATTTTTATTTTTTAGAAAGGTCAAATGTAGCCCTTTCTGGTGCTGTATTGTGTACTGGCTTTAAGATGTTTTCTGTATTCTGTAACTGAAAGTATTTCTATGCTTGCTAGAAATTAACTGCATGATTCATTTAGGAATGCTCTCTGCAGTGGCAATGTGGTTTTTCTGTTTACAGTTCTTAAAATGAAGGACCATCAACACCAGTAGACACAGAGGACCTGAGCTGCGTAGTATTTATGCAGAGACTTTAATTTTAAGGCTCTTCTAATCTTCCTATGAACCAATTCAAATTTTTGAACACTGCAGACACTTTTTTAAACAAAGGCTGCCTTTTTCCCCGTGTGGAAGGAATTTTATAACTGGGCAGCCACCAGGCTTAGAGTGTCCCTTTGGACGGAATGTTCTTTGATAATAGCTGTGCTATTTCTGAACACGTTCCCTGAGCTATTGTGTATTTCTTACACAAAATCAAAACCTGTTTGAAGGGTGGGCCTGACCATAAAACCAAGCTGATTTTAAACTGCTTGGCATGATAGGAAGGAATTTGGTTTTCCTTTTTAAAAATATGGTAGGTGATTTCTCTCTGTGTGGGTAGCTCTGCTTCCCTGTGACCTGTGCTTATGAGACCATAAGGTGAGAGGCTGAAGCTCTAGTCTGGTTTTCCAAGAGATATATGGATGAAGGTATTTAGAGATTTTTAAGCTGGGATTTTCAAACCCATGGGATTTAGATACCAACTCCTCATCAATGCAGAGAGGGAGTATCTGAGTGTATTCAGCAGCTTTGGAAATTTCTGTCTCTGTGGCAGCCCTTTTTAGATTGGACAAAAAAAAAGAAACTGGAGACAAACCCTTGTTGGTTACAGCATAGAGCCTGGAGTGAGATGCTGCACAGTGGCAGATGCCCAGAGGCTGTCCTGGTACCCTCAGTGAGGCTCATGTTTCCCTACCCCCTGGCTGGACCTTCTGGTGGGTGTTACTGCCCTGAGAGAGGTGCTGCATATGAGCACGAGGCCTCTGGCAAAGAATCAGGAGCAGCCCCCTGCCCTTAGGAAAATTATCCCCTTCCTGGTGCCTGGGATGAGCTGCACTGCTTGCTTGCCCTGCCAAGCATGGATTTCCCCTGCAGTGTTTGAGGTGAGCTGGCCCAGGTCCATGAAACAGAGTGCCATGTCTGTGCAGGGGTCTGCCTGTGATAACCTGCCTCTCCATGTAGGTAGGTTAAAGTGGGAAAAGTGTTAGGTTGAGGAGGTTAAACTCCGTGTGGCTGAGCAAAGCAGTGAGTCCCCTTGGCAGAACACTTGTCCCACCCACGACATGCCCTGGTGAGGTCGGGATGTGTTGGCACTAGAGGTGTGAGTGCATGGGATGCTGTACCTGACAACAACTCATTTACAGGGCATTCCAGATTTGTGGATATCCAAAGGGAAGTGAGATGAATCCTGCCCAGGGGACTGTTTTTGAAAAGTCAGCATCCTTGTTTGTGCAGCATTTTTTGAATGGATATAGATCAGAAGGCTCGAGACACGACTAGCTTAACTCAACAGCAGCCTACTTGATCTATGCAGTGCTTTAATCTATTCCCAGTGCATACAATCTGAGATCTTTTGAAACAAAGCAAGCTGCTTCTGAGGCAATTGCTTTCAAAAACCTCCATTAAAAATTCACTGGTAATTGCATGTAATTAGCAGAGATTGGAGGCATGAGTGCAAGATCCACTGGAATCACTAGCAGTCTGTTGTTATCTTGAATCTTTCAGTCATTTCCAAATCAAATTTATTACTCTCTTTGATGTGAGCAGCTTGAGAGGATACTATAGGTAGAACTGTTAGCGAAGATGGGTTTACATTTTTGGTTTGAGATTTTTACAGCTCAGCAAGTAAACAACTGAAAAGTGCTATTTTTGTTTGATCTACTAATTGCAGTTTTCAGCCCTATGCAATTAGGTGACTGGAAGAGCAGTAAGTTCAGGGCAGATTTCTACACACAACTATTATTAGGAAAGGCACTGACAGTGTAGAGGTAAATAATTGGGATGGAAGATAATGAATACATACTACATACAATAGACAATATATACTATGTGTCTTTTATAAGCATTAGACATCTGCATTTCTGTAGGGGTATATGTTGTTTCTAGGTAGGTATATCCTTGTTTATTTGGACGTACGTCTGCATGCACAATCAGATTCACTCTCAGAATGTCATTACCTTAGTACTTGTTATCTTTTAAAAACTGCTACAGATGACACATCCTCTCGGATGGAGCTTGACAGTAATAATTGTGTGGTTGGCTTGATAGTGCTTGATAAAATCATGAGAATGGAGGAGAGTAAGGTGCTTAGGCAATGCTTAAGTTAATCTCATGCCTTCCCATCAAGCCAAGCAGTGAGTGCACTAAGGAGCTATTCACAACAGAGAAAGGAAAAGATGCTGTTCAAGATGGGAAGCATCCTGCTGTCTCTTCTTTTCTGGTACAAAGGTATGCATTTTGCCTCCTGAGAGGCAATTTCAGATATCCCTCTTTGTGTTTCTTGTTTCATCTTGCTACTTTCTTCTGCCAGGGGCTATGGGGTACAGAGCAAGATCTTCTCCACATTCTCATGGAAGCATAATAATTCAGGGAAAGGCAAAATGTGGAGGAGATGTGTAATTTATGTACATGAGTGAGCAGTGTTCTTTCAGCTCTATGAATATTCAGTAGCAAAACTCTGTTTCACAAAATAATTGCAGTGTAAAAAAATTGCCATATAATTTGTCAAAATATGAATTTGCAAAGAAAATTGTAACGCAGCTGAGCCAGTGTGTAAATAATAATGCTGATTTGAAAGATGAGGTACAGTATAACATGATAGACTGGTCCTTCATTAATCAAAACTCTTAGATTATCAAAGTGTGATCATTTTCTCTAGTAGAAAGACATTGCTGATGAAGAGCTGACTCTTTTTTTTAAAGGCCTTTTCAGGTATTTTGGCCTGGAAAAGACTTCCAAAAGGCACTTTCAGAACAAAAAGCAGTCATAAGTCAAGAAAAAGGGAAAGATATTTATAAATTTTGTGGCTTTCTCAAATTTACTTGTCAGAAAAGTATCAATGAAAGCAGGTAGGTAGGAGCTAGAAGAAAGCTGGAAAATTCAGGGTCACAATCTCCTTCCATTTTAATTAACCCAGCAGTGGAGAACAAGGAGATAAGTTTCTGGGTTTTGTTTAAACTTCTGGCTTCATTGAAGTCAATGGCAAAGCTGCTATTATCTTAAACAAGGCTGAGTTGCTCTTGGTAAGTGCTGGGCGGTGTCTACTGACATTAACGTGTAAATCAAGTATGATCTGTCAGCGAGGAACAGAGTAATCAGACAGTCTAGCTTTCCCCCATGGATGTTGAATTCTCAGTGCATTGATTTGTCGAGGTTTTTTTATGTCTTTCTCTGTTTCCATTGAATATTTTGCTCTACCAAAATTTCATGGGTAGGAAAGTAAGTGTTCCTCAAGTAGCCATGCCTTCATTGCATCCTGTTATGTTTGGCTGTACCCAGCTCTGTCTAATGATTAGGTCTTTCTTTTAATCTTCCAGCAAATATTTGTATGTTCTCCTCATACCTTATCTCTTCACTCTCCTTTGTTTCACTTGGGAAGGTTACTGGTGCCTGAGCTTCTTGGAAAACTGTTTTTACCCAGACTCCAGCACTTTTTTTCCCTATGGGTGGCATAACTGCAATTAGTCCTTGGACTGAGTTCATACCTTGCTCTGAATCCCAGACACAGCTAGCTTTTAATAGACACCCACACATCAGGATATTTTTGGAGAGGCTGCAGTGAAAAATAACTTGCAGAATCACTTTCCAGGCATCACGCCATTGGTATTTAATTTATTTTTTAATTTACTGTTTTTCTTAGTTTACTGTTTTTCTTTGCTTGATCGTCTAAGTGTCCTCCTCTGGATAAAAAGTGAGCAGCGACCCTTTGCCCAGCTCCCCCTCACACTCCTGCCTCTCCCACCACAAAGGTGCTGCTAGGTCAGTCCTCTGAGCTACGTGCACTGATGCCATGATAAGCTGCTTAGCTTATTTTCTCTGGCAGAGCAAGTGGCTTAGAGGAGCACCCCCAGCCCCCACCCCTTGGCTGGGCTTGTGTTTGCTGGGGACACCACTGTGGCAGCAGCAGCATATGGTGATAGGCAGGCAGGGAGAGCCACAGCAGCTGCTGGGCCCCCTCCATATGGTGGGGGGAGCACCCCAAGCCCTGGATTGACATGAGCATGCTTTTAGCACATTGAATGTGACATGCCTGCACCACATTACTCCATCCGTGCTTGCTACACGTCGAGGAATAAGCACATCTTAGCAGTTCACGAGAGCTGATTTTTTTCTTCCCTGTTTTTTGTAGATTTGGGGAAAAAAACAACCAACAAACCAAAAAGAAAGGCCCAAACCTGCCCTTGGATCACACTAAATAACATCTTTAGTGCTGCCCTTTGGCATGATCAATACATCTAATGAAATTACTATGCAGGCAATGTTCCTCATAGCTCTAAGCAGGAAGGAACGAACGTATCAAAAAGATCAGAAATTGTCAACATTTTCAAAGAAACACCTTTGGAAAACATATTATTATGCATCTCTTAAGAAGAAAAGGGACAAGGTTCAATTTTTCTCAAATTATTTAAGTTTTTTTCCAAATATTTTCACAACACAAAAAAATGCATGGAAACAGCAGAAGTAAAAGATAAATGAATGTGAAATAAATAGGTGTAATTGTCATTATTTAAACATGTTTTTATTGCTTTCAAATAAATACCAGTAAATATTAAATGAGACACAATACAAATGAATGAAAATGGAAACCAAATAAAAATCAGTCAAATAAAGAAAATGAAATTAAAATAATAAAACCATGAAAAATGCCTGCAAAATGAAAGAGGAAAAGAGCAGCTGCGTTAAAACCTGAGGCAGAAGCTTCACACAAAGGGTGAGACCTTCTCCCCTCTGCAGGCTGATGCTGGTTCTCTTGCCCTCAGCCTCTGGCTCTGACTGTGCCTGCCAGAGATCAGTCCTCACAGGCTGATGTGTGCCGAGATGCTGGTGTCCTCCTCGGGGCTGCTGCAACCAGAATATCATCTAGGGGGGAAACAGGCTGAGCATCTGGCCCGGTGTGGCTTTAAGTGTCCCTGGATGGGTGCCCTGCTTTCGCCAGCCCAGCCTGGCTCCCTGTGTCTTTTGGTGTCACAGATCTGCATATGTCCTGGTGGTCTCCACCTGCCAACATAGCTCCTAAGGATATTTAAAACCCGTGGTTTTTAGAAATAAAGGTACTTGTTTGCACAACACATGGTCCCATGGAGCCTGCTTAGCATAGCCATGGAAAAAGCCCTGGGGGAAAATCAACAAAAGCAATCATGGAGCAACTGGGCAGGGGGGCTATGCTTGCCAAGGGGACCTGGGGATGGGCCACAGCTGCAGAAAGGGTCCCTGGGGCCACTGCTGCTGGTGCAGGGGCACGGAGAGATGGGGAAAATGCTGCAGATGTGGCAGCTTCCCCAAACACTCCTTGCTACCAAGGCTAGTGCAGCCTGATGTGAGTCACCTCGCTTGCCTGGCACGATTTTCAGGGCTGGGATGTAAAAATAGCTTAGGTTAATAATATAGCAACCCACAAACGAGCACCCAATGGGCACAGAGGTACTGCAATGCCTTATTCAGTCGCTCGACCCTCTGTGTTACAGGCTGTGTTACCTAACTCTGTTCCTGAGGCTGTCTAATGTGGTGCTCAGGGAAGACAGGGCCTTGCAGTGGTGTACCTTTCAGAAAGCATGATAAAACCAGTGCCATTCATTCCAACCATGCCTTTCATTTCTGTGACAGCTTTTCTGGGGCTCTGATCATATTTTTCTGATTTATAAGCTGTTTTCATTGCCCCTGCTTCATGACCCCAACACAAGGTAAGCAGTTGACTATCAATGTGCCCAGAAAGTACTGCACCATCACAGGAGGACTGCTCTTCACTGGGAAAAGAGGAGAGAAAATAATTTTACTTGTCTCTCTGAGCTCTGTTAAACTGAGATGTTGCTTGCAGAGAGGTGAGACAAAATTAACTATTTTCCAGCTGAAGCTTCTAGGGCACCTAAATCATATAGTATATAAATAAAGTCATTAAAATTTTCCACATACTTTGCCTGCAATGATCAAGTTTATGTGAGCTTATTTCAGTAAATCGAGTTACTGACATTTATTCTGTGTTATATTTTATTTCTCTGTTTTTATATTTTAGAATGTGCTTTCTCATGCCTGTACATCTGTCATTTGTTCTAGCCACACTAAAAGATGACTTGCTGTTGTGGCTCTATAGTCAGGATAGTGAATACAATGTCTTAGAGTTACCTTATTGAAATGTGCTCAGCCTTTGGCAGTGTTACTTCTACTCACACTTACCTTCCTCCTTTCCTTCTCTTGTTAATCACATTCTTAATGAACCTAATTTCCTGAGACACACAGTTACCTGTTCCTGTCATTAAAATGCCAGCAGCTGAGTTTCCTTGCTATGATTGCCCCTTACTTTTCCCAACTAGCCCTAAGTTGTGACTGCTGCTTTATCCCACTTCCACCTTGGGAAAACTGTGTCTTTCCCATCCTGGCATCCCAGGACTCTCTCTTGCAGCTCTTTTCTTTCCCTCCCAAACCTGGACCAGTCCCTGGAGTATCTCTCCCCTCTGTCCTGCTCAGCAGCAGGTGCTGAGTGGTGCCATCCCAGGTCCTGGACTCCAGCCCAGCCTCACCAAGACATGTGCTCTGGCACAAAACCATCCCCTGATTCCTGCCCAAGCCCTAAATCCTGCAGTATGGGGTGGTATTTGGCAATGGCAGTGCATTGGACACACCACACTGCAGGGTGGGTTGGAGAGACAGGAAAGGCACATGTGTTATTTCCCTGCCTCCCACAAACATGGATAATAATTTATTTCACTGAACTGATGGTTTGCTGAATGTCCTGGGGGGCTGTAAATAGGGCT
>NW_008692287.1:35895-147770 GCF_000695815.1 Acanthisitta chloris
AAAACAACAGCCCCTGGCGGCTGTGCAGGACTTATGACTCTCCCATGAATTGCAGCAATTCATTCTGTCTGACCTACAATTACCACTTATCTTTGTAACCTTCCTTGAAGGCAAACACGCTCACTATAAAAGCATGCTGGCCATCACATTTTTAGAGTATTGGCAGCCAGCTTTCCTCTTCATTTCCTTTGTAGGACAGGGCCCGTCACAGCTGTAAACATACCGATATATCAATCGCTATGCTTTCTGGCCAACTACAGGCCAAGGGCATATTTCCTTTCCTTTCCTCCCCCAACACCAGGGGTTATCAGGCTGCACTGCCCAGGCAGGACATTTGGCCATCCACTGCCTCGCTTACCCCAAGCCAACCCTGCCATTCCCCCCCGTGCCATGGTCGGATGGCTGAGACACTTGTGGGAACAAGCCTTTAGCAGTTAACCTCTTCTAGCTTGAAAAGGCAAAGCTGACCTCCTGTTTGAGATGTTTAAACCAGCAAGTCATGTGGTGAGAGGTGGAGGTCCCCAGCCCAGCAGGGACAGCCAGAGGGGCAGCACACTGGTATCCCTGCCTTTTGCACCACTGTGTGTCATGGTCCTGACCCAATAAAACATTGCATTGGAAAAAGGACTTTTGTGCTTGGAATTCACTTCCTTGCTTGATTTGCAATGATGTCCCCTAGGCTAAAAACCCTAGAAGGCACTCTTGTAGCTCAGAAGCAGGCATCACTGGCTGGGTGCAGCCATCCAAGCAATGCTAGGGTGATGTGAGGAGGATTTATTCCTGGTGGAAACCTGAAATGACACATAAAACTTTTATTCCACAAAAATCAGTCTTCTAAAGATGAAAATAAAGAGGTTAAGAAGTACATAGGAATCACACATCTCTAAATGGAGCTTGAACATCTGCAGATGGAGAGAGCTGAGCCTGCAGCCTTGTGAGCTCAGACAATTGCTGGGCAGTGGGGACACATGGCAGGCTGTGCTGGCTGGGGATCTACCTCCTTGCAGCTGGTGCTCCTGAAGCAGGGCACCTGTCCTCCTGGGAAAGGACACCATGCCATGGGCTGGAGGGGCAGGAGAGAAGACTGCTGGCCTGGGTTCCATGCCCCCTGTGCCAGTGCTGCTCCAGCACTGGCATCAAACAGAGCACCAAGCTAGCAGGAGAGGCACTGCATTGCTTTTATTGGCTAAGATGGTACAGTTTTGATAAGTGATAAAGTCCTGGTTTGTCTTGTATTGGCAGGCAGCATTAATTTAAACCACCTTGATGCTGGTTTAAGTCAAACTCCTTTGCCCCATGTGGCACAGCACAGAGGTGGCCTTGGGCTTGCATCACTGCCTTGGTGTTCTTATTGCACAATGCAGCCACAGGGCTTGACTGGGTAAACATCTGTGCTGGGAAAGGTGTAGTGCAGTGTTGTTCATGGCCCCCAGCCTATGCTTTCCAAGAGGCCAGGTCTGGAGACATGCATCCACATTTTTCTACTGAGCTTATTGGTGCCTGGGTTCCTCCTGCCTCCCTCATGAGTCTGACTAAAAGCCACATCTTTTTATGGTAGACTAGTTTACTTCTGACTGGGCCCATGCCTGGGGTTAATGTGGTAGCTCCTAATGCTAGAAACGCTGCCCTGGGACACTGAAGCACTGGAGACCATATATGTGTTAGAGAAAGAAATTTTTTAATATTTCTTTATAATCTTGTTCTTGGGGGTCTTTCTTTCAGACTCTTGATACGTTTAGGCTCAGTGTCACACAGAAGGCACAGTTGCATTTCAGTAATAAACAGAGCTTTGTACATAGTTTATATTTCATCTGATTACAATTGCTCAGTGTTAGTGAGTTCTTTGAGATGAAACGTGCTATAGAAATGCGAGATGTAAATCCCCAGCATTAGCTGGAGCTTCCTAGGCTCAGCAAAGTGACAGTGTATGAATGAATAAATCATAACTAGTTTTCAGTGAATAATTCAGAGTCTAATTCATTTGGTGAAAAGATCCTCTCTTTGTATTCACAAACCCCCTGGAGATGGCAGGTTTCTCGTGGCTCCTATATGCAAGTTTTTACATGCTCAATAGCTTGGTCCTCAGTGGCTTGCAGATTCCCTGCTGGATTTGAAAATGTGATGCTTAACATTTGACTTGTGTTAATGAGTTATCAGCAGTCATGCAGCTATTTTTTAATTATTACTATTATATTTTCATAGCTGTTTTGGGAACTATTCTGCCAGTCCAAATGCTATTAACATAGTCTGCTTTGGACTTCACTGTGAAGCGAGGAGAGCCTTTTCACAAGGAAAGTGTTCATAAAAAAGCCATTGCTCAGTAAGAGGCAGGAGATAAAACAGGTCAGATGTTACAAAAATAGCATCTCTTCCTCTACAACCACAACTACTAGTTTTCTCTAAGAAAGAAAAAAAAAGGAGTTTTGTAAGTAAGATGGATTAGGAGGACCTATTTACATTTTATTTTTCTTTGTCCCATCCAGAGGGAGTGATCTCAGGCCAAGCACTTGGTGGAGTGTTCCATCTCCTTCAAAGACACTTGAGACCTGAGGTGGCACCAGGCTGGGATTTCACCCTTGGAGTTCATCAGCTTACATGTTTTAAGAGGAAAATATGACAGGGAAACTGTGGAGCAGGAAGCCAGAAAAAAGGGATATGGGCAAAATTAGCTGTAAAACAGAGACAGAGGGGGATGGTATAGGTTTCTCCTCAGGGTCATTCAGGTGTATCTGATCAGGAAAGAAAACCCAGTGAAGGAGTAGCACAGACAAGGGCACACACAGTGCCCTGCTTCTGCCCATGTTCTCTTGCCTTCCCCTGGCAATGAGCTTGGGGAAACATGGTAGGTTAATTAGTCCTTCCTCTGTTTGTCCCAAGCTCAGGAGTAAATGTTCATTGCATTTCATGACCTTTGCATGCAGCATGTTTGTTTCTGATATTTCTCTCTCTCTTTCTCTCTTCTTCTCTCCATGCCCACTGCCCAGCTGCAATGGCCCTCTCCCCAGGAGAGGTAAGTGTCTCTGGCTAGTTTGGCTGTCAGGTAAATGCTGGGGGTCTGACACTGCCTAGCTCCAGTGCCTTGAGGCAGAAGAAGGAATGACACCTGGGCCTCCAAGCTCAGGCATGTGCTTTGACCTCTGAATAAAAGGGGATCCAGGTCATTCCATGTTTCTTGTTGGGCTGGCACTAAGAAAGGGTCTCAGAGAAGGTGCAGCAGCCCAGGCAGGCACGAGCATCTGTCTAAGGTTCAGGACTCAGATTTAGCCTCCTGTGATTATTGTTGGTAACTATGGTGATTTATTACTGTTTGTTTACCTTCTCTTTAGGATGAGAGACTGGAGCTGTGGCACAGCAAGGCTTGCAAATGCGACTGCCAAGGAGGTCCTAACTCAGTGTGGTCCAGCGGGACTAACAACTTAGAGTGCATGCCAGGTAATGGGCCAGTGCACTTCTAGCCATGTTTGTCTGGTGATCTTCAGCAGCTTCCCCTGTTGCACCCAGCATCGCAGAGCTGTCTTGTTCCAGTGGTGATCGTTCCAAATCCACCTGCCAGAGAGGCTGGGAGAGCTGCACCAGTGTGAGGTGAGAGGGTGACCCTGCACTGTCAGGCAGAGGCACCACCAGAGGCAGCCTGGGCAGCTACTTCCATATGCAGGATTTGTTGCAGGAAACCTTTTATATCACCTAGGCTTGTTCTCCCTTGCTGCGGTTTAGCCTGTGACATCTTCTCACCTCTCCAGGAGTCAAGGAAAACAGTGGTTATCTCTTTGCAGCATATTTTTAAATGGTAATCATGTTTTCTTTGAGTTTTCTCTGGGCTGCCTCTGCCCAGCTCCTCCAGCTGTTCCTCACAGATCATGTTTTATATGTTTCTGATCAAGCTCTCTCCCCATTATTTTCTGCAGCTGCATATTTTCCACTGTGTTACCCTGGAAAGGCTTTATTGATGCTCAGCTGATCCTCAGGTTTAGCTCAGGTGTCCCACAGAAGCTGCACTCTTTTTCAAGACTCTGTCATGCAGATGTTCAGAGGTGTTCAGAGAGATGTTCAGAGGTTCCCCACTGGAGCTAGGTGCCAAAAGTGATACTTGCCTCATGCCTGAAACCACCTCTTTCCACTTCTGCAAGAGGCTGTGCAACAACTTGAGGTTTGTTTTGCTGCCCCCAGGTTCCCCAGGGAAGATGCAGGAGGGAAGCAATCACCCCAGTGCTCAATGTTTGGCATGGCTGCCCTGACGAGGTTGGTTATCCGGGAAGAGCTCTGAGTGGAAGTCAGGATGTGCTAGAAAGCAAATGAAAATGTGTGTTTACAAGAAGATGTGACAGCATTGGCAGAGCTTGTGGGCATATGCAAACAAAAATGATAGAGGAAAAACACCCAGGGATTTCTATCCCCTTCTTGTGTTGGACCTGAAGGTTTCCCTTCTGCAGCATGAGGGAGCTGACAAGCACAGAGGCTTTTCACACATCCTTGCTGGACCATCTGCTTCCCCCTGAGCTCTCCCTCCATGCACTCTGTTCCTGTGGCCACGTCCACATGGGGCTCGCCCAGCCTGACCATTGCCTTCTGGGTTTCTTCCCTGCCCAGGGAAACTACAAGGAAAGGATTCATGAGCCTCATGAGCATGGGTGGTGTCTTGCCCCCCAGGCCAAATTGGCCTCGAACTTCCCCAGAAAAGGGTTGTGGCTTCTCAGGCTTCATACTGCCAGTTTCTGCAGCTGCTGTCTCCACAGGGCTGCCTGTGGGAGGTATGAAGAGGAAGAAGGCATTGCTGAAGACAGCCCCTGTGATGCAGAAGATTTGTGCATAGGAGCTCTAGAACTGACACTTTATATCTTTGTGAGGGTTTCCTCCAGTCTCTTATGAGAATGCACTGCTCCAAACAGAAGTCTGAAGTGACATGTCCCTCTCTGATCTCACTGCTCCCTTTCAAAGGTTTGGCCACCACAACTCCTTTTTGCATCATCACAAAGCTCATCACTCCTTTTTGCATCATCACAAAGCCCACCTGTGATGGGCAGGTCCCTGCAGTCCCTGTATCCTTCCCTGAGTCTCTCTCCATTCAGAATATGTTGCACAGAGCTGCAGTAAAGCATATTTTGAACAAACAGAGGTTATCCTGCACTCAAGGTTGCCATGTAGGATCTCCCTGCTTCCTGCAACCTTGGTGTTGTGCATGGAGCAGCAGCCTCAGCACGCTCACACACACCGCAGAGCCTTATGGCAATGCTGAATCGCAGATGGCCCAGCAGAGATCCCTGAGCAGCCCCTTAGGAATTACTTCTTCTCATGATGGCTCCCTCCTGGCACCTATGCCTGGCATGCCAGACTGGTCTTATTGAACATTTTCTTGTTGTTTAACCTTTGTAGTGTACGATTCTCCATCCAAAGTCTTGTTACAGCCTGGTACTACCCTGATGTTGTTTGCACTAGAGAATCAGAATCACAGCAGGGTTTGAATTGGAAGGGACTTTTGAAGATCATCTAGTTCCAAACCCTCCCTGCCCCCTCCCCCATCCCTGCTATGGACAGGGAAACCTTCCGCTAGATCAGGTTGCTCAAAAGCCCATCCCACCTGGACTTGAACACTTCCAGGAATGGGGCATCCACAGCTTCTCTGGCCAACTTGTTCCAGTAGAACACCATCCACATAGTAAAAAAATCCTTTCGTATGTCCGATACAGGGAAGGGAAGGGAAGGAAAGGAGACACGGCAGGTTTGATCTGTCCATGGCTGAGGGACGTGTGTGAGGTGCAGTGCTAGGTTTCCTGGCCAGGCTAGGTGTGAGGGCTGGTCTCGTGCATTAGCATTGTCCAGCTGAGTAATGAAGGCATCTTCCTTGACTGATAAAGGCATGAATGTTGCCACTATAACTCCCAGCTGTCGCTGTCCCCAGGCAGAGGCTTTGCACTGTCCTTGCATGGTCTAGCCCAGCCAATGTGGTGTGGCCTGGCATCCCTGCTGCCTGGGGATAGTTTGCAGAGCAGCCATGCAGAGCTGTTTCTGGCATGGCTAAGGGGAACAGCCAACCTTGCAAACACTGCATGAGTTTTCTCCAGGTTGGTGGTAGCAGTGTTAGATGGCTGAGCTTCTGTGGCCAGGCATCTGTTTTGGTGTGTCCCTGTGCATGGCACAAACGGAGTCACCAGAAGGTGACCTGCTAATTGCATTATGCCTGTGTGGTCTGTGGATTAGTGTTGCTAAAAGTAAAGTTGGGTGTTGTTTGAGATAAACCTACCAAATAGTAAACACATGGGGCCACCCCACCCCAACCACCCTGTTGCACGAGGAGAGCTAGGCTTTTAACGTGGTGGAAAAGCATGATGTTTCCATGCCTGGAGGAAGGCAGGACAGTGGGTATATGTTTTCATGGGGAAAAACATGTTAATGAGGTACTGACTGAGCAAAATATGTTAATGAGATATTGATGCCTACAATATTGACCTAGTGGAGCTTGCTAATGAGGCATCGACCACATGGCTGCAGTGCTGGGGAGTTGTACTGGGGAGGCCACAGTCATGCCAGGCTCCAGGCACCCACCAATGCTCCCCATGTGTTTGGCATTTTTAGCATGATGCACTGTGCTGGTCAGTCAGGCATGGCTAAGGCAAGGAAACATCCTACCCTCAAGTGAAGCTGTGAAGCGCTTTGCTTGTTCCTTTGTTGCTGAGACCCATGAAACGGACTATGCTAAACTGAAGAAAGGGACAGAGTTACCTTTGGGGGCACCACAGGCTCCACAGGCTGCATGATGCTATCCAAGGTATAGATGTTTGCTTAGGCAGTCCCCATGTGACACTTGTGTCTTCATTCTGTGTATCTAGATACTTAGTGATAACCTGATCACATTAAAAATGATCATAACAAAAAAAACCCAAATGCAACTAGGGCCAGGTAGTATGTAGGTGCTCTGCACAGCAGCAGCATGGAAGCCTTGCCTTCCAGAGCACTGTGTAATGATCCATCACAAAAAGTTTTAATGACGAATGAGTATTTCTTTCTGCAGTAGTTTTACAGCCAGAGGGAGTTGTGTTGATTTTCTCACTATTGCAGAAGAGCTATGGGGTAGCCTGAAAATCTGAAGTAAAAAATTCAGATGGAGATCCTTGAGCCTTCAGGAGGTCCAAACATTACACCTCACTGGAACCAGAGCAACTGCAGGTTTTCCACAAAGGAAGACCATCTCCAGATGCAAAGAGAGCCCCCACAAAAGAGAATGCAGAAGATCTGAGGGTGCTTGTGGAGGGATGATGAGAGCTGGCTCAGCAGTTTTGCTGTGCAAGTGTAGCCATAAATGAAGACAGTGGATAGAGGAGCAGAAGGAGGTAAAGCCCAGCAAGAAAAGCTGTGCCCAGTGTTTCTCAAGGACTAGGTAGAGGATGACAGCCTGGAGGCTGGGTCCAGGTCAGTGGATCCAGTCTGTCTGCTTCCACATGCAAGAAGGTGACTCAGACTACAACATCTGAATAAAGCCTTCCCCTCCAAATGCTGCAGGCAGTACAGGTTTAGTAAGTTTGAAAAAGAAACAAAGAAGAGTTAGAAATTCATACAAGGGAAGAGTTAGAAATGAAGACCAGGTTGTTGTCTGGGCTTAAGAGCATCCCCAGCATCCTGGTCAGGGAGGAGAGGGAACAATGAAACCACAGATGGTGTTGACAATGTGTGTGCAAACACACTCAGGAAACAGAACTACTTGTGTCCGTTAAGGTGTTTTTTTCCCGTTGTTCTGCAGAGTGCCCCTACCACAAGCCCCTGGGCTTCGAGTCTGGTGCCGTCACCTCAGACCAGATAAGCTGCTCCAACCCTGAGCAGTACACGGGCTGGTACTCCTCCTGGACAGCCAACAAGGCACGCCTCAACGGCCAAGGCTTTGGGTGAGTTCAAAAGTGCCTCCCTGAGGGGCCCCTGTAGGTGGTGGGTGTGGGGAGCTGGGGAGCCCTGGCAGTGTGGGTGCAGGAGGGTCTGCCTGGGGCATAGCAGAGCTGGTGGTGTCCCCCCAGGTGTGCGTGGCTCTCCAAGTACCAGGACAATGCCCAGTGGCTGCAGATCGACCTGAAGGAGGTGAAGGTGATTTCGGGGGTCCTCACGCAAGGGCGCTGTGATGCCGATGAGTGGATGACCAAGTACAGCTTGCAGTACCGCACTGATGAAAACCTCAACTGGGTTTACTACAAGGACCAGACCGGGAACAACCGGGTAAGTGGGATTTGCTCTTCAGCCACTGGTGGAGGGGTAGCCTGTTTGCTGACATAAGCACATCAGGTTTAGGTGGGGAAGTGCCTCAAAAGGGGTGTCCTGTGGAAGCAGCAAAGTGGATGGGTCCTGGTCCTCACCCCATTTCTGGGGGCACCACAGAGAGGGGCTGTCCTCCCTGTGGGGAGAGCAAGTGTTGTGCTGACTGGTGCAGAAGGACGAAATAAATTTCTTTTTGTTTTCTAATGATGATATTGGAGTCCAGATTAAGCTCAGAGGCATTAGCTGGCATTGCAGGGGAGGCAGCACCTCCATGATAAAACCCCTTTCCTGACTGTGGCCACACAACCCCAGCCATGCCTGGGCACTGAAAAATGTGGGCTCTTTCCTTTGCCATAAGTCCAGGACTAGTGCACAATCACAATGCAGAAACCCCCCTAAGACGAAATCTGCAACTAGTTAAGTCATAACCCACCAAACTGTTCTCACGCTGCTCTTCTTATTGATTGGTTTGAAGCAAAAAATTGCACTGGGAAGACCTTATAGTGGTGCTTGTGATCCCTGTGCAGCCCAGCTGGGCTGGGGGATGCCACAACTGCTACCTCAAGTGTCTGTCTGTGAGGATGGCTCTGTCCTAAGCATGGGAGGCTCTGGTGGCTCTGCTGAAGTAGTGGTTCCAGCAGCCTTGGGAAGATGCTATGCTGAGCTTTCCCCAAAAATCAGGTCATGGCAGCAGATGTGACAGCCTCGCCAAGCAATAGCAACAGGGCCCTCAAATACATTTTTGGTCTATATTGTCATGTGTGGGAGTCCAACTCATGAACTGCAAAAGAGCCAAGATAACCATGCTCAGTCCAAACATGTGGTGCTTTGCTGTTGGAAGGCAAATGAGAGAGAGAGGTGAGATTAAGTGTGGCCTAACCAGAAAACGTTTAGGAATGATGGGTGAAAGTGACTTGCCCAGAAAACAAAGTCAGTGTGATAAAAATCTACATCTGGTTATTTTTAAAGTATTCTACTTTGAGGGTGGAGGATAGGGAGCCTCCCTCCTCCTCCTCTGCTCTGCACAGGCATCCCAAACTCATGGGACAGGATTTCCAACCCCCTAACCACCTACCCTCACCTCTTTTCACAGGTTTTCTATGGCAACTCAGACCGCTCGTCCTCGGTGCAGAACCTCCTGCGGCCACCCATTGTGGCCCGTTACATCCGCCTCATCCCGCTGGGCTGGCACGTGCGCATCGCCATCCGCATGGAGCTCCTCGAGTGCCTGGGCAAGTGTGGCTGAGTGCTGTCCCCAGAGGGATATGTGTCGGTGTCTGCCCGTGCAGCCGCCCTGCCTCGCCACCGCTGCTGCGCTGTAAACGCCCAGCCTGCAAAGGGAAGGGCTGTCTTCAATAAAACGATACTTCACACCGTGCCTGGTGATACAGGTGTTTGCAGGGCACACAGCAGGGAAGGAGGGAGGGTTTGGAGCAGTGGCTTTGAGATGTGGTGCTTCTTGCCCTGGGTGTTAGGCTAGGGAAATCAGAAGGCCCAAGTAAATGCAGATGGGGTCCAAAGACAGGTCTTGGAGTCTCTTGGAGAGGGTAGGTCTGCACTTTATTATTTGTCCCCAAGCCCAGGCACCCCCCACTGCACCACCAGGGCAAGGGAGGGGGTCTCACACTTGGACAGACATCTCACCCTCCTTTTCCTCATGCCAAATCTCTGCCATCCCTGAGACAGGGCTGCAGCCAGATCTGACCAGTCCCCAGTACGAGGCCCCCCACCAGGATCTCACACTCTCAAATCACCTCATGTCCCCTTGTATAAGGCTCCCTATGGCCTAGGCTGCTGTGGCTGATTTTGCGACAGGAATCGGTGCCTTGTGCACCAGATGGCTGAACCCTCTCTATCCTCTCTGGTTTTGCACTGACACATGACATCTCAGGGACCCTAGGGCAGACACATTCACACTGTGGATGTTTTGTCGGGACACAGGGATTAGTGCTTATTAACTGTTTGATCTCCATGGCCTGATCACCAGTGGGTGTTTAGCACCCAAGGAATTTGGGGCATGTGGAGGCTCTGATGATGGACCCATCTCCCTGGGGTGACAGCCCGGTCACTGTGGTTCATGTCTCTGCCTTAACCCAGGAGATGATGTGCAACACGACTCAGGTGGGAAGTGTGGCCCCCATAGCTCCTGTGTGGGAGGGTTGTGGTGAATGCAAGCCTTGTTTGGCTTCCCACATACCTGTAGTACAAACCTGGAAGACGACAGAGGCCTTTTCCGTATTTTCTAACAATCCATGCTCCATGCCAAAGAGTCACAGCATCAGTACCTGAACTGTCTCAGCGAAGAGAGGAGAGGCATGAAGACAATGGCACTGAGACAGTCCATCTGGCTCTCCTGTCCTCTTCTTAGTCCTATGGGCAGAGAGGAGAACACTCAGTGTGCAGGGCAGGGGTTGTGATGTGACTAAAACCAAATGAGATGTGACCAAAACCATGACAAAAGCCTTTGGATGGCTGTGTAATTCATCACGTTTTATTCATTCACGACAGCAGATGTTTCTGTCATCGTTTTTCCTGTATATAGAGACAGATAATAGCAGTCAGGAAAGTAAGCTCTTCTGGTGAGTCTGAAAGGCATCCACTATATGGACAGTATGAAGTCTACAGAGGTGTAGAAAAGACCAATTCACATCTGCTGAGATGATTGCTATTATACACCATTACTCCCTTGTCCCCCTCCTTACCTCTCCAAATGAGTTTTGCCTAGCCACAAATTGGTCTAGGGACACGTTTTCTTAGTAACAAACCACTGTGTAGTTCTCTAATGCTGAGCAGGTCAAGCTCTACTGAAAAGGTCCACTGAGCTTGAGGCATGTCCTCCATGCAGCCAAGCTGTGGGATCAGCATGGTCTAACAGTCTCCCTGTAGGCACTGCACATGGAGCATCAGGGAGACAAGGGCTCTCCACCAGCCCTCATGGCTCTTGTGTTAGGAGCATCAGCACTGAAAGCTGAAGGGTGTCCAGTCCCTGGGTGCAGTTGCCATCATGTTAACACACAATTCTCCCTGCCCTAAAAGCAGCACAGGCAGCTCTGCTCCATGTCCTGGTGCATGGTGATGAGGGGGAGGGAGGCCTGGTGCTGCTGTTTCGCTGTATGACTGAGGGGTAGAGGGGTGAAGGATGGACTGGGCACCAGCTGGTGAATATTTGTATCCCCCAAAGCAGTTAAGCTTGACTGTAGCTAGTCAAAGCCTGGTCTGTGACTGGCCTCTGAAGAGCTCCCATGCATAGCCCAGGGTTTTTCAAGTTGCCTGGGTTTGGAAACACACCCAACGGCGTGGGCCAGGAGCTCCTAAGACATTTGGAAGAGCTTACAGGCTTAATGCACTGCCTGAATGGATGGACCACACCCCATTATACACCAAGGCACCACACTAAATTACGTATCTTCACATGACTGATCCTACATATAGGATATAATAAAACCTTTGAGGAAGAAAATACTGTCTAGGTAGAAAGAACCTGTGCAATCACTCTTCCAGCCTCCCAGCTTCAAAGAAATCACTAGAACTTTTTTTCTAGATTGAAATGTATAGCAATAAATAAGGTGGAACTAACTGGCATACACTGCATCTCACAGTTCATTTGCTTCTTGCCTTGCCCTGTCCTCTGCCTGCAGTTCACCTCTCCAGCTTGCATGGGGAAGGGACCTACTTCTGGCTTTCAACTGAATGGCTCCTGCAAAGCAGGAGTTTCTGTTCTGATCCTTGCTATGCAGCTCACTTGCTAATTGACCTCTGGAAATTAACCTAACCTCTGCATCTTATCTAAAAAGAAGGGTCCTGAGAGGCTTAATTAACCCGGAGCTGGGATCGGCTGCCTGCGGGAGGCTCTCACAGCTGAGCGGGGCAGGAGATGCTCGGTGGTGGGAGATTTAACCCAGCTCAGGGAGTGCTGTGAGCAGGGGCAGGCACGGCTGTGCAGGCAGTGAGCACAGGGAGGGCACAGCCACCCTGCTTGCTTTCTTTTTGCTTGGCTTTTGCTTTCTCTTTTTCTGCAACTCAGCTAGACCCAGCAATGGTATCTACGCGAGCGAAAACTGTTGCTGCTGCTCCCAGGAGGAATGTTTTAACCCAGAGCCCAGCAGGACCTTATGAGCCTCATTGCCCTTTGCTGGACTCACTCCAGCGCCTCAATGTCCTTTTTAAAGTGAGGGACCCAAAAGTGAACACACAACTCGAGGTGTGGCCTCACCAATGCTGAGTACAGGGGGATGATCAGTTCCCTAGTGATCAATCAATGACCTAAGCAGGTTGAAGTCTGCCCTTCAAAGTCCAAGGAGGCAGTTCTGCTGGTGGCCCTCCTTACATCATCCGCTGTTGAAAACGTTATCAGTTTACATGTGGCAATGACAACATGCCAACATGATACTTTTCTGCAGCAAAGACTATGGGCTGGAAACTTCCAGGGCCCTTTAATTTCTGGCAGTGCCTGCTGAAGGTGTTGGTACTACTCAAAAGACAGAACAGCAGATTTTCTTGCCCTGAAAGGAAGAATCCACCCTTGATGTCTGCAGCGAAACTACAGGAGTGGTGGGCAATAAGCTGCTTCAGAGCTGTTGTGTCTGTGCTCCCATGGAAACATCAGGCTTGGGATGGATACAAGCTGCATTCTCAGGTGGGGGAGTTAGCCAGGATCTGGCAGTGACCCACAGGGCACAGGAATCCTGGTGTGGTTCTGGCTTGTTCCTCTCATCTGAGCCAAGCTAACGGATGGAGAGGTGCTCCAGAGGAGCTGTGTCAGGAATAAGATCAGCTGTCAAACAATGCCAGTGTTCTAGTGCAAAATCTGCATTTTTATTAAAGACATATTTTGGAAGGCCCATTCAAAAATACATTGTGCTCAGTAAAAATTAACCATTTCCATGCTTAATAATTAAGGTTACCACAGGAATTTTTTTTCTCTTTTAGAATATTTACAGCAACAATAGAAATTGTACAGAAGTTAAGAATGGAATACATGCTCAAAAAAAATTTGGTAAGGTGTACCAACAACATGATACAAAGGGTTGTATACAAACACTTTACAAATGGTTTATTAACTTGCATGAAGTCATCCTTAAATATTCAACACATTTTAAAATCAACTTGTATTCCAGGATTAAAAAGGTTAACACCACAACATATCCCTTCCACAACAGAAAGCACGGTAGATTTAGAAGTTTGTGCGCTTTAGATTTCTAGTAGCTGTTAAAAAACATCAGGGAATCTTATCCATAAGTTTAGAAGTTTTGAAAGCTGCCTCCCCAGCCTGTTAATTTTGGAATAGTCTGTACTGGCAGATTGTGAAAAAAAAAAAAGATTTTCTTAAACTTTGTTCTTCTTTCTTTCTCCCAAATGACACAAATTTAAAACTCAGCATTTCATAGTGGAGATCTAAGCAGTCCTGGAAGTTCTTATCAGATTAACCAGATTTTAAAATGCCTGCATAGAATTTCCAACAAAATTATGGTTTCAGGGAAGATTTTAGCTTATTGTTCCATATAAACCATATAATGTTACTCCTTTCAATCAGACAGATCCTTCAGTAGTACAACTCTAAGATGTGCACTAGCAAAAAAAAAATAATAAGTTGAGACAGTTACCTATGCTTAAAGTTTTGCCTTGTAACTAAACAGTTAAAAGCTCTGCCATTGGATTTACACGTCAAGAGTTTACACCAAGAGGTTCATATCCTATAGCAAGTTGAATAGTGGCTTCCATCTTGTGCTATGAACATGCTTTAATGTTGCAAATGGAAAGTTCTATGACAGCAGCTACTTCACAACACATTTCTATGCCTGTACAATTAAGATGCCACCTTGCATTTCTCAGAATGGATCCAGAGAAACAATGCCCTGTGAAAACAGAGACCTGGTGGAACAAAAAGCCTGGTAGGCAGCAGGTTTTGGTGGGGGCACAATGAGGTAAGGTATCTCACCCAGATGAAATGGAAAATTAAAATGAAGAAAATCCTGAGCAAGTCTAAGGATAGCTGTTTGAGTAAAACAGCAAATAGGGTGGAGTAGTAGATAAGGCCTCTAACTCCCTGAAAATCTGCACTAGAGAAACAACAAAGAACAAGGCAACTGCAATATTTGAGAACCGCAAGGGGAAGGGCAAGGGAAGACTGCAAAGCAGTGCAAAGGATGGCATTGGGATTCTAGAGGGAGAACTCAGATGGCTTGGAGGTTTCAGAAATATATTATGAAGGCCCATCAGTATTTTCTTACTTGGTTGATAACAGTACCTGGAGGAAGAATCTTTTTAGATGTCTCTTCAAAATTTGGACAAACCAAACCTCAACCACATTCTGCAAGAGAGAGGAGGTAGATTGACTTGCAGAGAAGACAAGAGATGTGTAGTCACTCTTAGCCTAAGTCACAAATTCCACATTCAGACTCTTAGACCACATTTTAAGAGTCAGTTTTGCCTGGCTGCATATTTTGAGTTATGTTCTAAAAGAGCCTGAGAAGCAATCTGATTTGGTGGAACGAAAGCATCCAAACATAGCAGGGCTGGTCCTCTCACACTTCTCATGCATCTTCAACTTCGTTTGTTACATCAAACAAATGGCTGTATACAAGGTAACAAATTCACATCCAAGTAGAACTTGGAGCAAGTAAAATTCAGAGCTAATCCATCAGATTTACTTATGCTGTCTCATGCAGTAGCTGTTAAGACAGTCCACTGAGAGAACAGATAACCTAATGCAGCTTTTCTCCTACAATTGAAAGAAGATCTCCTATAAAATTTGCTTTGCTTAGCTTTCATGAAATTTGGTTTATGATTGCAGAATGAGAAATCTGTTTCAGTACATCTTAACCAAGTGATTTGCACAAGCATTTGCTTGCCTGATGAGCCTGAGCATTGATGCACTGCTGCTGTTTGACTGTTTGAAAAAGGTGCCAACATCTAGAACTTCCAAGCTCTGTTATATTAAAAGGGTTTTCTCAAATTGCCCCCTTTGTAACAAAGGCCAGAAGTTAAATGGCTTTTCTCCTCATTCACTACAAACCCAGTTAAAGAATGGTTAATATCATGACACCATTAGAAAGAGCTGTGTAGAAAAAAAAATTGAATAGTGCTTTGAAGGTATTTGAAAATGGTTACATAGGGCACATCACCTTTCCCATCATCTTCTGTGGCACTCCTATTTCAAATGGTGGGTCTACTTACATGAACAACAGCCTAGATGTGTGATTTGTGATACTACCCCATTAATAGATGTATTATGTATGCTAGCTGGAATGGGAAAAATAAACATTCATTGCCACCCCACAATTTGCAGTAAGGTATTTGAAAATGGTTACATAGGGCACATCACCTTTCCCATCATCTTCTGTGGCACTCCTATTTCAAATGGTGGGTCTACTTACATGAACAACAGCCTAGATGTGTGATTTGTGATACTACCCCATTAATAGATGTATTATGTATGCTAGCTGGAATGGGAAAAATAAACATTCATTGCCACCCCACAATTTGCAGTGTATTATATATGGCTATCCTTTTCATACTCTTTGTGTGACTGGGATGCAAATATTCTCCCAGCTCTACTCTGACAGTGTTCAACACATACAGAATTAATCACATGCAGGTATTTTTAAAGCATGTCTCACTATCAAATCATTATAAGACAACAACAAAATGAAACTTATAAAAAACCCAATACTTGTAGAGCATGGCTCCGCTCCAAAGCAGCTGCATTTTGCCTCAACTACCTAGATCACAAGGGTGATTTCAGAGCTGTATAATCCGTGTTCCTGTTCTCACTGAGAGGTCTACAGCACTGAATTGTTGAGAATATATAGCTTTTTTTTCTGGGTGAACACAGGAGTCTGCTCAGCTAACAGCTACAGCAGCTTTTGAAGAAAAAAGGAATGGTTGGTATGTAGCTTTTTACACAAGTAAGACTCATCTGTTAAGAGACCTAACTGCAGTGACAAGGAATGGCTAAAAGCCTACCACAGGATACTGCTTCTTGAAGAGTCACTCCAGCCTCGATCCCAGAAACACGTTGGTGTGGCAGAGAGGATAGTGACAGGCCAAAAGACAACCTGAGGGTGTCTCATGCACTTGGAAGTTTGAAGCCTGCTTTAATATTGATCTAAAAGAGCAAGTATCTGCAAACAAGAGTGGTGTTTGGGGAATATTTTAGGAAGAAGAGACCAAATCTGGGATCACCAACTTCCTGCCAAGAACTCTGCCCAGTGTTCTGCCCTGGCGACTTCTCAGAGGAGCAACACAGCTTGGACAGTGAGAAATGGAGCAAAAAGCATGAAATAGCCATAAGGGACTGTTCTCTGTGGTCAGGTCTGTTGAGAAAAGGATGTTGTTCTAGGTTAATACATTTTCATGGCAGTTTAAAAGGACAGCTTAGACACATACACAATTTCAGTTAAGAGGAGCTTAAGGTGCTTCTTTTTCAGTTAAAAAGAGCTTAAGAGCTATAGCAAAAACATATAGACAAGTTTAGGCAGCTTGAGTTCTGCAAAATGACTATAATTCATTTCTGAAACTTAGTTTCTTTTCTATTCACATCATTAGTGATGCCATAAGGCAAAATAGATTGCCAAAGAACAAAATGCAGTTTAAGATCCTTTATACTAAGTAAATCTATAGAGAATGTAGCACAAGACTCACAGACCAGTGAAAAGGAAAGCTCACACTTACAAAATAGTTTGCTCTGTAATTCTCTTCCCCTTTATTAAGCCAGCAAATCTCAGTCACCATAATAAGACTCCTTTGAAAGCCTTGACAAAATTACATTAGCAATATTCTAAATATTGGGAAGTTAGACCAAGTCAAAAATACACAATTTATCCCAGCACCAGCTGGCTGAGCTGCTGGAATTCCTTTCCAAGAGAAGGAAGAAAATACTACATACATTCAACACAATTTAGTATTCAACTGAAATCTACTACAGTTTGTTGAATTCGAGAAGAAAACGCAGTATGAAGTAGAAACAACTTTCTGTAAATATGGGCCACCAAATACTTGAACATTCCCTGGGTCACCCTTGAAGCTTTGCTAACTACTTAAAACACATATATGTACAGTCAGAGATCACCCTGATTTAACTTAATGGGTGCTGAGAAAAAAAATCGTTTGGAAACATTTTTCCTTGCTAGAAATCAGAACAGCCACATACAGCCCAATATCATCATCCCCAGCATGAAGCTCTTACTGGCAAGCTAAAAATCTTGCAGAGGCAAAAGGATACATACCCATGAAGCACAGAAGAGTCTAGTCTGAACACTCCCTGGGAGACAGAATCACAGAATCATCAAGGTTGGAAGAGACCTTCAGGATCCTCTAGTCCAACCGCCAACTTAGCACCACCATAATCACCCCTAAACCATATCCCCAAGTGCCACATCCAGCTGCCTCTTGAACACTCCCTGAGCCAGTGACTCCACCACCTCCCTGGGCAATTTATTCCAATGCCTAACCACTCTATCAGTGAATTTTTTCCTAGTATCTAATTTGAACCTCCCCTGGTGCAACATAAGGCCATTTCCTCTCCTCCTTTCGTCAAGACATGGCAGGAGAGACTGACACTCAGCTCACTACAACCTCCTTTCATGCAGCTGTAGAGAGTAGTGAGGTCCCCACTGAGCCTTGTCTTCTCCAGACTAAACAAGCCCAGCTCCCTCAGCTTCTCCTCATAAGACTTGAGCTTCAGACCCTTCACTAGCTTCACTGCCCTAAGAGGCATTCAAACCACACTGCTTAGAGCCCCACTCACTCTCTCTTGGACAGTGCTTTTGTGAAGTATTTCAGTGGCATCAGCCCATCTCAAAGCAGGGCCAGGAGGGACCTCAGCTCACTACAACCTCCTTTCATGCAGCTGTAGAGAGTAGTGAGGTCCCCACTGAGCCTTGTCTTCTCCAGACTAAACAAGCCCAGCTCCCTCAGCTTCTCCTCATAAGACTTGAGCTTCAGACCCTTCACTAGCTTCACTGCCCTAAGAGGCATTCAAACCACACTGCTTAGAGCCCCACTCACTCTCTCTTGGACAGTGCTTTTGTGAAGTATTTCAGTGGCATCAGCCCATCTCTAGTGAGGTCCCCACTGAGCCTTGTCTTCTCCAGACTAAACAAGCCCAGCTCCCTCAGCTTCTCCTCATAAGACTTGAGCTTCAGACCCTTCACTAGCTTCACTGCCCTAAGAGGCATTCAAACCACACTGCTTAGAGCCCCACTCACTCTCTCTTGGACAGTGCTTTTGTGAAGTATTTCAGTGGCATCAGCCCATCTCAAAGCAGGGCTAACAGGACTAACCCAGCTGTGACCAACCCGTGAATCTAAAAGAGATTGTTAAAATATGTTGCTAAACTCTGATTGTGATGACTAGTAAATAGCACAATGTCTTTCCTGGACACCCACTGAACTTAGAAAAATCCCTTTCACATCTACTGTATTTATATATGCTGCTATATATATGATATATCATTAGAGTATATATCACATACATAGAGATATCATGTATGTATCTATAGAGAAATCACATGCACATTGTTTGCAGGCATTTGACAAAGAAAGAATTCTTATTTTATAATTTTCCAAATTTAATAGACTGACTTTTAGCCCTGGACAAACTTGATATAACATTCTTCCATACTGTCCTTTCTGACAAAGATTTTTACAGTAGTGGTGCCGAATTTGCTGTTATTAGAACTTTGGTATGATTTAAGAGGTACCGAACAGCATGTCCAGTTTGCATTGTTATCCAAGTAGGAAGTTCAGCTCTTACTGCCTGGCTGCTTCTGTTAACTACATCTATGGCTAAATCATCAAATTTACATTCAGGTTTATCTCTTTTCAGAAAAGACAATGTATTTGCAAGTATAAATGCAAACAAACTATGCTGCAGAGTAATGAGGGAGTTGAACTAATGTGTTTAAAAAGGAAAGATTGTATTGTTCTGACACTACAGGCCTGGCTCTCCTCTTATTGCACAAAGTTTAGACTGGCATAACTCTTTTGACTCCTACTGGCTCACCTTTGATTTAGTTTACAGGTAGCAACAGAGGAATCAGGGTGTGTATTTGCTACACTTGACATTCACCAATGTAAAGGCAGTTTTAATTATGTTGTACAGGAGACTGGAACCCAAGATCTAGTATTTTGCTGAGACTGGTAACTGAACTGGGTATGGGAGCATTTGGCTAGTAAGACCTAAGGAGAAATTAAGCTGCATGGCAACTTTCTCCTTCAATATCCAAATATCAGATTTGTATCTTTAAATACATCCTGAAATATAATAAAAAGTGCAAGAGTAGTTTAAATTTTAATACAGTGTTTATCTTATTAGTTAATAGAGTGCTAAACAAGATGTAAAATACACATATGCACAAAAGCTTATACCATGATCTGCAGTGCCATGCTATGCGTGTCAAAGTTTTGCATTTCACTTGCAATTCATGCTATGTTTCTTTGGTTTTCACCCCTGCTATTAAGTGGAAGAGCACCTGCTTTTACTTGTAGTCGTGGGGCACTTTATCTCTTTAGAGGAAACAAAAATTTGGTACTGGGGCACTGTGCTCTTAATGCAGATGCAGAAATCCCATTAATATTACTAGGAAAGCTAAGGACACAGGGGAGAACGTACCACATTTAGATTACTGTACAGTTCTGCAGTCTCTTACATTTAGCCAATACTTCCAACAAAATAGCCCATAATACAGCTTGGAATTGAATGCTGTCTTTTGTTTGTTACCAATAATGCCTATAATACTGGGCTCTCATAGCTGAGCAAGATTCATACTGTTACAGTCACGTTTATATCCACATTCAACTTCCTTTTATTAGAAGTATAATACTGCACTTTATATCACAAATGTATAAAAAATATGGCAGATAGTGTCATAACAATACTTTTCTTTTAAATGAGTATATTTAAAAAACAGACAGTTATTTTCCATTTATATATATATTTATATATAGAATAAAATACTCCTGATGCAATATATAAATGTTACTGTTAGTTTTTTTATAGAAACTACTGTAGCTGTTGCACTGCTTCACAATGTTTCAAACAGCTCAAAATAACTTTACATTATAACATAAAAGATATGATTATAACAGTACGATATTAGGTCATCATAAATAAATATTACAAATCCTATCAAATATGGAAGTTTAAAAAACAAATTTAAGACATACAATTTAACTTTAAACCCTTAACAGGGATACACTTTTGTCACATAAACCCCACTGTTTTAACTAGGCAGCAAAAAATGTAGTAAGGGCATAGGTCTAGACATGAATGTTTTCACCCTTTAAATGCCAATACATACCAGAAGTCTCCCAGCTTTCAGACAGAGATGTGCACTGAGCTGGAATGTAAATGAGAGCAAATGGCAATGCATTTTGCTCCCTGACCTGCACATTCTGCCTGGCATCCAGTGACATTTCTGATGACTGGTAATTCATAGTTCAACTTGTTTTCCTGTATAATCCCTGACTCTCTCTGTGGTGCCAAACAGCATAGCTCCACATGTACATATTGCACACCTTTATAAAGCTGAAAACGCAGTCTTACCATCACCAGAACCACCACCACTCCCCTATGCTGATCTCCACCCCTCTGGCCTATTATCTGGAGTGCAATTACAAGGCTGTCTCTTTTAAATCGTTCAGGTTTGGCATTCGCGACCGGTTCGTTCGGTTGTACGTGTGCCCGTTCTGTCCACTCTTGGCAGGCAGCTGATCCGAGTAGGGAGGCCCATCACTCACAGCCCTGTTGACAGGGGACACGTGCCAGGTGGGCTCCAGCTGGCTGGGGATCTGCAGCGTTGGCCTGCTCTTCGGCTGAGCCTCCTGCCGCACGTTGCTGCTGCCGCCGCTGGAGCTTTGACTCATGGGGTGGATTCGCACTTCAGAAAAAGAAGCTTTGGCTGGCTGAGTCGGCAGGGGCTGGAAGCGAGGCTCAGCAGGGACAGGGTGATTTGAAGAGAGGTGCAAGAGCTTTCGAAGAGATTTTAATGGCTGGCTCTGAAAGACATGTGGAAAAGCGCTTGACCTTCTGCTCTCCATCATATCAGACTTCCTCTCACAGAACTGTCATATCCTAAGCTGAACATCTTGAACTACACAAGACTTTTTCACTTTGGGTTCATATTCATTTGGTACATTTAATTCCAAGCTATGACTACACACCTAAGAAAATATCTTCTCATCATGATTCAATCTATTAGGTACCTGAAAAGATGGAATCTTTTCTGCATCTGAAAAGAATTGTTCCAATCAATTATTATATCCTTGTATCCTTTGAAAATGCAGGCAGAGACAGTTGCATTAGCTGTCCATCTGTCACTACTCTTAACTTTAGAACCTCAGCCACATTTTATGAGGCACAGATACCAGAAATACAAAGGTCTTAAAAACTGTGTGAACATCAGTTAGGGGTTAGAGAGAGTCTTGAGTAATAATCTGCACCAAAGTAAGGTCTGGCAGAACTCAGCAGTTAAATATTTTGTTTACTGGCAGCTCTAGTTTCTCACAGCTTCTTTGACTGGTGAGCAGATTGAAGGAAAATGGAGATATGGGGTTACTGAAAATGGGCAGCAAGAGCCTGGGGAAGCCTGAGTACAGAGAGTGGTATGAAAACAGCCTCATTAAATTCCACAGCTCACAGTGCAACTTGTTTCTTCAAACACTGCAGCTGCAACAATCCCCCCTTTCCAGTTTTCAATGGGACAGCAAAGAGCATGGCACCAAAGGTCCCTCCAAGCCATGCCCCCCCAGCTGGCTTTAAAACTGGAGAAAATAAAGTTGTGTTAGTGCAGTGTTATGCTCCTGCTTAGACTGCAGTCTGTGCCAGCTGCACTGTAACGTGGTCACAATGCTCTGGTGACCACATCAAGCACCAAACTGCACCAAGCAGCAGTGTGCCCGGGGGGATTCACCACTCCTTGCACAGCTAACCTGAGGGATTTTCTACAGCACCGCGTTGCTACCAGAGATGTGCACTGCAATATTGCTTGTCTCCAATACAAAACCATAACCAATATTTCAAAGGGCTCGGAGACTGACACAGGGACATTTAGTCTCTCTTTTCCTTGTCATTCACGTCCTGATTTTCAAAGAATTATACAGGACTGCAGGCACATGATTTTTTATGTTCAATGAGCAGGGAATGAGAAGGCTGGGAAATAATGTCAAAGGCAATTTTTCTATTCACCAGAGAAAAAGCTGTCAAGAAACCTCAGTGATATTAAAATACAGGAAATTGATAATGCCACTTACTTGAGGCTGCATTTCTGTCATCTTCTCAGGATGCCAATCCTTCTGCCTGCTGCTCTGGTGATTAGAAGAATGAATGGCTTTCTGTAATGCCAAGAGATCCTGACCATCAGTGTTAGGCATCTGCAACAAAAAAACACTGGTGTCCTAATATATTCTTAAGACTAGCTGTAAATAATTTCCCACAGTTAGTTACAGAACACAAGCCCATTACTGCAGCAGAATTACAATGACCTTTCAATTCTTCCCATAGTAAGAGCAAGTGGCTGTGGATATCATGCAGGTTTGCTCTACCCTTAGCCCTTAAAGCATTCCCATGCTGTTAGTCTTATTTGCTGTAAGAGAGAGCAGTTAAACAAGGCCTCAAAAAATAAAAAAAAAATTAAAATATTGTTGAGCCTCATCTTCATTTAAAAAGCATTCCATACTGCAGTTAAGACCATGGATCAGTTCTATAAATTTGTTCCTGAGTGAGGCAGATCAAAATCTCTCTCAACTGATGTCTTGACTGTTTTTGCCATTCTAAAACCAAGAGCTATTTCTTTCCCCATGTTTTTTATCCTCCACAAATATCCCAAACTAAAATTAAGAAACAGCTCAAACTTTATGGCAGAAGGATAAATTAAAACTTGTAGATTTTTATCTAATTTCAAGAATTCTAAGCAAAAAAAGTACGAAGTGTAACAGATTTTTAATGCAAGCTGTCACGAACAATCAGGACAAACAAAAATACAACAGACACATGAGCTAAAATTTAGTTTTCAGATAATCCACTGTTAATATATGATAAATTAAATTTATATATAAATGAGCAGTTTGTATAAAAATGTATTTATGATACAGCTCTAATCCAAACCAGGTTAATTTTTTCATGATTGACACAGAATGAGAGGGTTTCATTTTAAACATATACAATTTCACAACTATTTTCCTTCTTTAGCTTACTCTGAGGGCTCATTCTGTCTGGAACTGTGTATGTTACGTTTTCAGCATATCAAATACTAAAAAAAAATATTTTTAGGCACAGTCTATTCCACCAGAACTGCCAATTTTACTTAAATTTATTGAACTGGCCCAAGATACTTAACTGGCATGAAGAGAAAGTGATACCATGAAAATAAACCACATGCTGCTGTAGTCAGTAAAACAAGTTTACTGGAGCATTTTACAGTGCTACTGTACTTAAAAGTTAATACCATGGGTAGAGTGACTACAGGAAGCTTTTTCAAAGAAGAACTATGCTTTAAATTATTCTTTGAATTAAAAAGAGGAAAGAGGGATTTCTTGATGCTTGGATTCTCCCCGTTGGTTGAGTCTGTCTGCAATATAAGATACAAAAACTAAATGCATAGTATTTCAACTCAAGAGATCTGTCCTTACTATATTAATTCTATTTCTTTTCTTTTTTATGATTCCAACAATACATATTATCAACCCTGTAATTTGCTTCGTGAAAATACAATAATGATGGAACAAAAAAAGCCCATGGAACAAATGCAAGGAACTCTATGCACAGAAAGCATGTACAAAAAGATCAGTACACCTATTCTTATACGTTCATTAGGAATGCAGAGTGTGTTTCAAAGCCTTTTGGAAATAGCTGGGAGGTCTTGTTGACTTTACTGAGCTTTGGATCAAATCCTGTAGCTCTGGCAATCATTTTTACTTATGACAATGACCTAAAGCAGTATGACATGAGCAGCTGATATTTACTCTAGAAAAAAAAATATTCTATATTTAACTTGCAAAAAGACCTAGGGTTCCAACATGAATCACTGCATTCCTAACATAAATATGCCTTTAACAACTTCATGTATAAGTGCAAGGACACCGGCTCTTTTATTTTAATTTCTGTAGCAAAACCAAAGAGCACACCAATGGCTGCACAAACAGCAAACAGAACTATAAGGTATTAGAAGTATGAATGAGACTATTTCTCCCCTGCTCAGGTGGGAACAAGCATAGGACATGTATGCTGTGCCTTGCATTAACCTGCCCATCAGAAGAAACCTTATAATGCAACAAAATTATTATAGGACTAAATAGAATGACAGGTGCACTCCAAAAACAAGTGGTTTCAAACAGCTTCCTCAGCTTCCAGATTCATCCAAGTTAACGAAGGCCAATAATTAGCAGAGCTTATGTTTAGGAGTTTTATGGTCAGAAGAATTTCCTTTTTCAAATTCAGCAAATTGAAAGGAATCAAAGCATCGCTCAAAGAAATTCTCACCTGCAACTGTTTTTCCCAAAGCAGATCATTTCTTCAGCTTGAAATATGTGCCAAAATCTGCAAAACTCAGGCTCCTGTGAAGACAGGCTTCCTCTGAAGCCTACTGACAATGTGCACAACCCTCATGGATATCAGATTGTTTGGTGGCAGATGACAGAAAAAACTGTGACTCTAGCAATCCTCAAAACCTTTTGCTATATGTTACTAAAAGACTTCGAACAAGATGAAAAGGAGAAAGGACAAGAACAGCTTTGCAAAAACAATATTGCAAAGAATTCCTGTAACAGGCAGTAACAATTATTATCCCATGAGGTACTGCACTTGGAGAGTTCTGTGGAGAATGATTCATGGGAGCAACTCTGCAGCAGGAAGCATCAGGAACTGAGATCAATTCTGGGCTATTACATATTTTGAGAATGACATTATTAAGAAGATGCCTTCAATCCAATTTCAGGTATCTTTTATGACTCCAATGACAATCACCAGCAAAATGAGACTTGCCAAAGGATATAGGAAATAAATTGTAGCTAGCTATGATGTGCTTCTCAGAGCTCTGACAGTCCTCAGGTCTAGCTTCTTATTTGCTGCACAAAGTCTGTGTTAGAGTAAATAACTGGAATTTCATACTTTTAGGACTCTATATGAATTATAAGCCTCAGAAAAAAACCCCTGGGTAGTAACAAGCTCTCTCTGAGACACTGAATATGAATGCATAGAAAACATTATTCATGTAGTTGAAGAGCTAATATTACAGTGCTGTTAACAGCTTTTACTACTGAAGTCAAACTTGGTGCTGAACTGAAGGTGGTAATTTCTGTTTGCGCTGAAAGATCCTAAAGAACATCTCAACATTTGTTAGGTAGATGTTTTCAACTAATAGATTAAGAAGAACAAAGAACACTGTCTGAACCAGACACTTGTGCACATGTTGGTGGTACAGTCTGTCCCTAGATACTGACTGTTCTGTTAATCAGCTGCAAGTCGAAATGAAAGAAGTTTTTCAGTCTCTAGTTGGATCAAGTTGATCTCAGCAAGTTTCCAGCTGAAGATTCAAGATTTGTATCACTATCTTATTTCACTGTTTATTAATCTTCCTGTGAGATATTAGCTCTAAGTAGCAAACAGTTTTACCTTATGCAAAACCTCTCTCTCTCCCCATTCCTCTCTTCTAAAGAGTAAGAAGAAACAGGAGGAAGGATCATGTATAAATCTGTCCTATCCTGTAATCAGTGATGGTTTTGGTAGCTATCAACCAAGATACTTTTGATTTCGGTGTTTTGTGAAGTGTCAGATGCAGCACAATCTGGTCTAGCTTTCCTTCACACACCTTCAACACCTCCTTTGGAAGCAGCTGATACACCACCTATCAGCTCAGCTATTAGAGTGTTCCCTGCCACCGTTTTGTAATATTTTTTTTAAACGCATCAGTGGTACCAGTGACCTTAGGTGTGCTGTCCTTTCACTGACATTTTGATATCAAATAATCCCAGAGCTATAACCTAGACATTTTGTTCAGTTGTGTAATACAAATGATTACATTTGCACTGCATACATGTATGAGGATGAACAAGTTCAGAAGAAGAGGCAGATGCCACTGCTCTAAATCCTGCCCAGCAGGAAGGCAAGGTGCATTTTTGAGTGCCAGTTAATATACGTATGTCCATGTTTCACAGGGTTCAAAGAAACTTGAAAAAATATCCAACATCCTCCCCCCTCAAAAAAAAACCCACAAAACAAACCCAAAACTTGATAATCACCCCTCTCTCCCATTTGCAACAGGTCAGCCCTCCAGCAATACTCAGTGTCACACCACTTCATCCCTTGGCAGTAGATATTTTCCTTCAGTTACTCCCTTCTGCCAGGAGGGAGTGAGTAAATACTCCATTTTGAGAATCTTCAAAACTATAACTGCATTTACACTTTCAGAAACATTACAACTATATGCAAATAAAATTTTAAATGTTTTACTGTTTCCAGAACTGCCATTTGAGAAAGAGATCATGTTTCGGTTACTTCAGTTCTTAGGGAGATTTGAATTATAAAACTTTGTGAAATGTTAATATACCACCACCCTCTGATAAAAGAAAGTCCTTTCTCCCTCCCAAAAACCATATGCAAATGTAAAAATGTATAAGAGACACCAAAGACTTATACTGAGTAACAAAAGTCACAATCCACTCCTTCAACAACACATAAAATATTAAGAATAGTTAACACACATCATCCGTATTCCAATCATGGGATGCAGCAAGAAGACAGAGGCTGCTACCAAGACATTCGTATGAAAAAGACTGGAAAGAATTCTCATTTCTAACAGTCTGATTTCCCCCATAACTGAAATTATTAAAGTTCTGAGGGCACACAAGAATGCGTTTACAATTCTTGGAATGGCATCTCCATATACTGCAAAAGAATTTGCTGCAACATCAGCTTAAAACTTGCATCAAAACTGGCTCTCAAAGGGTCTGAATGAAAACAAAGATGCACAGGACTAGTAACTGAATAAATATTTGAAAAGGCAAAAAAACTCAACCCTGAGCAGGAAAAGAATTTGACTTTCATAAAGTGACGTGAGAAAATAGAAGAACAAATAGATACACACATGGTCATAAATAATTCCAAGGTACTGTACTAATCTAGCACATTAAAATTGTATAATTCAAAACCAATAAACTTTTTTTTATGAAAATGCTGTATACTTACATTTTGAGTTTTCTTCTTTTTCTTTTTTATTGCCCTGAAAAAACCTTGCTTTTCTTTCTCCTTGAGCTGTTCTGAGTGACTGTTAAGATTTTCAGGACTTTTCCTAAATATGAAATAAGGTATTGTAAGAGAGATTTTATTTTGGTACTCACTTTGAAAATTCTGTGTAATAATGTGATCTGATGCCAAAGAATGCAAATTATTGATTAAAACAAAAGGATTATCAATGTTTTAGCATTCATTGGTTCCAGGGTTACTATACAAATACCAGACAAATAGTCTTATCAAACGGGGTAGGAGGTACACAGTGTTAGGGTAAAATGATTAGTTCAAACCAGTGAAGAGTTACTTAGGGAAAAGGAAAGCATGCATGTCTTTTTTTTTTTAAGACAGAATTTAATATTCAATCCAAAATATCACACACAAGGTCTTTTAGAAAAATGAAAATCATATCTGAGAGAACATACAAATGGTGATGAGGTATAAAAGCACAGGTCCAGTTTATCCACTGCTTGCTGGAGAACCAGGAGTTGCAAAGTTCATCAGAGAGAGCCACTTTCAATTGAACTTCCTGACCTTTGCTGACCTGATTCCAAATTTATCATCTGGGAGGCTGGGGATCTACTGTCGTCCACTTCAACTTAAAACTTCAGTTAGTTTGTAATGCTTGGGTGAGACAGTGCTGGCAACAGGACGTGACCCGAAAATGGAACAGGTGACTTGCCTGAAGACTGAATTTCCACCCTTTAACTTACATGTCTGGAGTAACTACAGCTGATAAAGCACATGTTGCTTTTAGTACACAGAGTAAACCATGTATGTAAAGTACTGATATGAGGTAAAATGTGGGACATTGGTGAGACATAACTGAATGCAGTTCTAGTGACCTTTAAAATAGCTTGAAAATACTGCAGGGAAGTGTCAGAGATTTCCATCTCTTTAATGTGTTAAAAAATACAGCCAAACCAGCCCAAACAGTTTCCTTGACTGTGATGCACAAGTACTCATCCAGGAAGAAATTACAGAATACTAGAAAGACCTTTAAACTAAAGGGCAAAGATATAACAAGAACAAGTAGGTAGATGATGAAGCCATGATTTTGATGATTTTACATCATTAACTGCCAGAACAAACTCCTTAGTGCAGTGGATTTCCCATCGTTGACATTTCAAAGCAGAACCTCATACTCTTCTACATTAGTCATGTGTGCCTCTGGGCCTGGATCCCAGAGAATGGCTGACACTTGACAGCAACTAACATACAAAAAATCATACTTGATGAGTTAAAAGTCCTTTTTCATTCTTAAGTTGCATGAAAACAAGAAAAGAAATTCTTCCATTGTCTTGATGGAAAGCCAGAGCTTTAAGGGCTCTAGATGACAAACAAGAGCAGCTTTTCTTGGAGTAACTGTAATGTAGCAACACTTAGCTGTCTACTATAGTTGTCACTGGCTGCTAATTCTGGCTTTAAATGCTATGCTATCAGCTGGTGATTCAGCTGCTACTACATGCCAAGCTGATTTTTTTTCCAAGCAAATGTGAAACACATAATTGGGATAAAAATCACTGGAGTCATCCTCCTTGTCGATAAAATTATCTTCACTCTGGTAGGTGGTTTATCAGTTTCTCAATTTCTACACAAAACCACCTCAAGCTTGAAATGTTACCTGGTTCTAAATATAAATGCATGCAGTGTTTAAATGCCATAACAAAGTGCAACTGTTAAGAGAATGGCCTTAGTGGAAAGATTCCTAGGCAGAGAGTATGGTGGAAGTTTTCCTCATTTAGATTTTTTTGAACTTACATCTGGATCCAGAAAACACATTCAGGTACATAGATTTAACGTGAACATTGCAACACTACGGGAAAAATATCTAGTTTAACATCATTATTATATTTGTAAGACATTTTTAATATACTGGATTGTCACATCCTTATATTTGGTATGACTGTGTAACAGCTGCAAGGCACTCTTGTGTCAATCACTTAAAGCACCAAGAAGAAAGCCAAAGAGTAAAGGCTCCTGAGAGCCTTACAGATTCAGTGAACTTCTGGGAGTGAGTTAACACAGACAAAACACCTACTGAATTATTTACTAAATGATTTTTACTTGAGTTGTTAGAAAAGTTGGCGGAAAGCATGTACCCTGAGTATCCTGCTTGTACTCAGGAAGTCATGTGAACAGGGCTAAGCCTTTCCCCAAAGGAGCTACTGTGCATGCACATCTACAAACATATCCCAAACCATAGCCCCAGTGCAAATTACCAATCAAACAGCTATGTTGTCTGCTGAGGAACCAGTGTCAGATCATAAGGAAGTTCCCAGGAGGTTACTCTACATTGTCCTTTAAATATTTTCAAAGTCTTGCTATGGCTTTTCTGTTCTAAAGTGTATTCCAAAATGGAGATGCTGTATTTTAAAAGGTGAAGTCAATCTTCAGAGTGAAGCTTGGAACAATTTTTGCCATACATTTAAATAGAGATTCACTCAAGTGTGATTCTTTTCTTTGGCTCAGTGAACCTGGATGAGAAAACTGCTTTCTACAGCATCTGAGCAGAGAAGGGAAATTCTGCACCATCATTTCCTCTTGATGGCTACAGTGACCAGAGAGAATAGTAAAATAAGGGACTGAGAACTCTGCTCATTTTCAATTGCTGCTTACCCAAAAGCCAGTGGTTTTATACTGACTGGTTTATGTCATTAACTCCTATGACTCATATTGCAGTACAGTTGTCTGAAAAAGCAGTGACCTTGAAAAGCAACTGCTTCAAAACACATGCTCATTATGTGAAGAGAGTGAACATATATAGCATTATAGCAGGAAGCTCCAACACCAGGATTTTGTACTGAGTAAAAATAGAGCAGAACATTTTGATCGATGATGAAACCCTGGGATATTTTAGGCATCCCAAAAGATGATTTTCAGATAATGGACAATACAGGGAAAAATAAAGATTATCAGAAAAAAATCCGTATGGTAGAGTCACCCAACACCAAACTTACAGTATACTGCAAGTATCTTGGCATTTTGCATAAAGCTTCTTGAAAGCAAACAGTTACACTAGAATCTGCTATGTGCTGTCTCTTTAACTAGCAAGTAAGACCTTTCTCCCACTCAGAGAGCTCATTCTCAAGCAGAAACCAAAGGCAAAATATGCTGTGCTTTGCTATTTTATCTTTGGGTACCTTTTGCATGCTGAGGACATGTCAGGTAGAACACACTGGTTACTGTGGTCTGAGACACTTGGAAAAGGCATAGGTATAAACAGAAGCCCTGTGAAGGTAGAACACACTGGTTATTGTGGTCTGAGACACTTGGAAGAGGCATAGGTATAAACAGAAGCCCTGTGATCATCACTCACAAATACTGCCCCTGCTAGGGGAGGCATCCAGCTGCATGCAGGCACAATGAGCTGTAGCAGTGAACATGCAGGTGGCAAGCAAGCTGATGTACTTTCATATTAACTAAAAAGAATAAATAGGAAGCATATTGCATTTGTGCTGCCATAGAGAGACTTGTATTGCAGACAGCTCTTTTTGGGAGGCAATTCCTCAGGCTTGTTTTGGTTATTCTTCAGCAACCTATTCTTTCTGGCTTGGAAACCCTCTAGCTGCCAGTGTACTACTCCTTTTACGGAACCAAACGTCATTACATGAGTAAGGTTTTTGTCTAATGGAGGAGTTACTGAAATATCTGAACTTTTCCTTGGAAAATAAATGAACAAACACTAATTTTCCAAGTTAGCTTTTAGTTTTGCTTGAAGTAAGACTCTTAAGGGGCAGTTACAGACTTGCTATTTAGTGAAGGCAAGAAAATGTCAGAAACTAATTAAGCAATTCGAATAGATAGTTTGAGGTAAGAATCTCAATCTTATGAGCTGAAGCCCACAGTAAAACTTCTTGGTCTGGAAGCCTGGCATCAAAAGCTTAAAAATCAGAGACCAAATACGAACTTTGGAGCTGCAATTTTTTATCTTTCGTGCGGACAAGGAAGATTTATAAATTGAAATAAACCCCAGATCTGTCCTATCTCATATACAGAATACCATCCAGAATTTGCAATTTCCTGATATTTTTTACAAATTGCATAAAAGAACTGGGAAGTATTTACAATGCAGCAACAGTCATACTGCAGACACAGCTGAACAAGACTGAAACTAACTCGCTCAGATATTGGTAACGTTCCAGTTCCAGGAACAGTAAGTGTGACTACATTGTTATACTGATACTGAGACAGTGACACAATAGTCAGTCACCTCCTGTTTAAAAAGTATTGTATTGCTTTGTAGTCTTGAAACTTAACAGTGAACAGAGTTTTAAGCCTTTGACTTTCCTAAGAGTGAGATTTTTTTTCTTGAATGACCGAGAGTTTGCGTGTGTTTACATATATTATATACATATAAAAATAATATTAAATATTATAGATACATATTTCCCCTCTTTAGGAGGAAGGAAGGTATGACATATGCTAGAAAAGATATGACAAGATGCTTGTCATAGAATGACTACATTTGTATGGACATAAACATCTAAACCAAAAAGCTTTCCAGAAGCCCCCAAATATCTTGCAAGCAGTCACTGCAAACACTTCCACTACGACGTGAGATACAGAACTGCATGTTGGAGTTTATTCCAAAGAGATATTTAGAACTATGACACTGGTAAAGATAACTCAGGCCAACATTCTGGCACACTGGCAGAACACAATTAAGCATCCTGTCTATACCTACTGATTTTGCCCAGCTCAGGACAAAGCTTGTACAAATGAAATAGAATAAAACATCTATTCCTATATCAAAAAGTAAAAATTGAGCAAGTTTAAGGTCATTTACATGAAATTAAACTCTGGCAAAGAAAGTATTTTCCAAAAGGACAAGAAATTCCCCTTTTTTGAAATCAAGCTGTCAAAGTTCAGAAATGATCTAGTAATTTAAGAGTAAAATCTGATGACAAAAGTCAAGTTTATAACATCTTTATTTTAAAAGGCAGGACAGTGGGGACAGAGCGAAGAAATGCACACAAAGACAAGGGAACATCTGTGACAATTCAGTCTAGCAAACATTCACAAAATCTTTGACAGCAGAAAGGCAACACAGAGCAATAGTATGAGAAGCAATATTTTACAGTAGTGGCAAGTCCAGGTGGAATACATGTCACTCAGAATTCAAGATGAATTGTCATGTACCAGTTATGTATGTCAGTCAAACATCAAATATTTACTTCATCATAAAATTGATGTAAGCAGAATCACATTCCATTAGAGCTTTCAACATTTTCATAAGCATTTACACAACTTCTATACAGAAAATTAATTAGAGGAACATAGACTCTACACCACTCAGGGATCTGATTAAGCTGCATTTATGGCACAGAACAATTTTGCAACAACATTAGACCATTGCCAGGATGACTTGAACAGAGTTAACATGTAGAGCTGGGCAGGAAACATTTTGGGAAAATAGGGAGTAGGAAAAGCAAAGAGAAAGAGAAGCATATGCCAAAATAGCAGTAACTAGCTGTTGCAGTTACTGCTATTCCTCCCATTTCATAGGAAGAAATGCTTATTCTTCTGCAGGTTCTTCTCTCAAAGGAGCTGTTCCACTTTGTGAAAATATTTGAGTACATTAATTGGAGCAAAGACTTAAATCTAACTCTTTCAAAGCTGAAGAAGGGCCTTATTCACTAGGCCATATTCAGCACCTCTGTGGTCCTTTCACTACTTTAACAAGATGAAACAGCTTCAAGAGAATATATTGAAGGAACCAGACAATGTGCTCCAGAGAAACCTCTAACTTCTGGTTTCACAGTGTTCACTTGTTAGATCTAAGATCTTGGTTTAAGCCTCTGGTTTAAATAATGAAGGCCCTGCACACGAGTCTCTCACATTGCAAAAAACCATGTTGACCCCAGAATATTTGTTACTTTTAGTGTATCTCTGGTTGTGACTGGAAATTTTACCCTGGAGCTGAAGAATCTTTGCAATAAAAAGTTAGTGTATATCAAGGTTGTGACTGGAAATTCTACCCTGGAGCTGAAGAACCTTTGCAATAAAAAGTTAGTGTATATCAGTCTGTTCCTTTGAAAAGTTTTGGTTTTGATAATTTGGCATTGTAAGGGAAAAAAATGCTTCATAAAAAAATATTCCCAACCAGCTCTAATAACATATGCTATTATTTCAGTTCAGAGTTAAAATAACATGACATGTTTCTTTGCAGTGAAGGCAATATACTGCTGAATGATATATATATAAAGCAAAACAAGATTCCAGTTGGCTTATGTCATATGCAAGATAGAAAGATCCAGATACGAAGGACAACAAAATATGTAAAAATGTTCAACAGTAGGAATAAATACCTTCTTTAGCCACATAAGTACCACCTTTTTACATAAATGAGCGGTTTCCTCAGCTAACTTCCACAAAATGGATGGATGTAGGTGGAGCTACTGAAGGACAGGAAGCAGACTCTAGTGAATCAGAGCAGGTGACAAGGGTTCTGGAGTAAACATCTTCTGTTACTGACATGGGTATATAACCTGAACACAAACTGAAATACCAACTGTCCACCCTCCCTCCCCCCCTTTCTGTTGTAAGCACGTAACTCACAGGTTGGTTGTGTGAAAACACATGAAGTCAACAAACCACTGAAACAGTTCTTTAGATAGCATGACTTTATCACACTTTCAGAGAGAAGTGTTTCAGACACTGGTACGAAGCACAGTTGAACCATGCAAACGTATACAGTCCGTTCTTCCCTCCAATCCTTTGAAGCTCCATTTGCTTATTTTTATTCAGTGTGCTTTATTGTGATTAAACAGAGTATTTTAGAGCTGAGCAGCTCTCAGAGAAACAAAATTAAGGTATTTCCCTTCAAGTCCTGCAAAGCTATGCATATGTTGTCATTTTATTAGCATAATCACAGCTAAGTGTTCTATGTTATATAATGGAGCCATGTGATGCTTTTAATCTTTTAAAATCAATATACACCATTAAGATGTTGCTCAGTCCATTTTCCCATAGAATGGATTAATTCCCTTTTGTGGAGTGTAAACAAAAAGAGCAGCAGTCCCCATTGCAGGGTGAAAATATTCTTCAGTAACACAGTCCTATTTTATATATGGAAACATGCATTTTGATATTTTTTCCATTTGTCTGACAATTCATGCGTCTGGAATCCACAGATTGCTATCCATGCTATATGCACATGAGCACTTTGTACTATCTTTAACTGAAGATTAATGGGAAAAAATTGTGAAAGACTGGACAAAAGTATATAAACTTTAATGCATTCATGTTATGGTGCAATGAAGCATTTCTTGCTGCTCAAAAGGGGGACAGAAAACATGCCATGCTATGTCAGTATAGTTGGAAGCAACTAAGCATATAAGACAATTGCAAATATTGAGAAAAGCATGGGAATTTTTCCTCCTGTTAAAAGCCCCTTTTGTTCCCTGCCATTCTCTACACATCTGTGTAAATAACAACTCACCAGGTATCAAAGGTGGTTTGTCTCTTGGAGTGGTTTGCCACCGTGGTGCTGTCTGCTGGTAACACAGAGGCTCTGTTTGACACGTTGTTTTCTATGTATGTACTCTCTGGACGTGGAGATGGAACTGAACGGAGAAAGAGCAAACAATGTATACTGAGCTCTGCCAAAACCCCCAACTCTCACTTCTCTGCTTCTTTATCTCTTAGAGAAACAAGAGAGTGAAGACACAGTTGCACTTTATGTCTGATTGGAAAAAAGCACACTACTTTTATGGTCTGGAAAGCTGTTGTTTTGCGATACTTCCAAGGTAATACTAGTTGTAAAATGAGACCATCATCAGAACTTGGGGAAGTTTTGAGAACACTCTTATTTGTAAGGAGCCATAAGTGCAATGATTATTTAAAAACAGGAAATAGAATATGAGGTTGGAATACTGTTATTAAAGACACAAAACACTATACTTAACACTTAGTCTTCAATTTAGACCTTAAAAAAAGTAGCACCATCCTGAAAAAAATTACTTTGGATTTTAACAACGAAGAGATAATGCACTAAAATTCAATGTATCACAATCAGATATTATGTATTTTTAAAACAAACATACTCTGGTTTTGGAAATACATTTTAAGTACCTAGAACATAAATTCATTAGAATTATGAATATAACCAGAAATTTTGCACTGGATTAAAAATTGATCAGACTCTAGTTGCAGCATTAATGCAGCATGACATTACAAGATTTATCAAAACCAAATCTGTAAGGTTTTGTCCAAGCTGCAGTACAGAAGTACCTGCTAATAACCTTTGCATTAAGTCAGTACTTAAGAAGTACTTAAATGTGAGTTTTATTTTTTTCACAGTAACTTGCATAAACTATTATCACTGGTTTTGCATATACTATAATAAATATATTATTTAAATACAGTATTATTTTCTCAAAGCAATAATTAAGTCTGCCTAAAATATATTTGTTTGATAGATATAGTTAAAGAGGAAGAAACCTCTAGTTTATAATCAGAAATTGAATAAACCCCAGACCAACAGTTTCCTTAGCACATGACTTATGGAAAGTCATTCTTTATTGAAACTTTTGTTTCACTATGTATAAAAAAGGATAATCCATGTCCAATTTTAGGAGTGTTTTAAGGACTAATAAAAGCAATTTAGGACTGAAGATTCTTAAGGATTCTCTGTTGCATGTGTGACAAATCCTCACACTCAAAAGCATTGCTCGAAACAGTACAAGCTTTAATATTGTTCACAGGTCTTAATATTGCATGGAACACTTCCAAGGACTGTCAGATTTTAACGTGTCTAAACCAGGTCATCAGCCAACTGATCAACCTGAAGAGGATCAGAGGGAGATTTGTGACTCTGCTTAAGGTTATTAGGTGACTCATAATCGAATTTCAGTTGATTGGGACTTCTTAAGGTTCAGGGGAGTCCCAAAAGCCTCCTAACACTTGCAGGACAGTAATTAGCTTCTTAGCATCCTTGTCTTTTTCGAAATGATTACCCAGGTTTAGCCATGAGGCAGCTGCTCAGAAATAGCCTTTTGTGTGCCATAGGAGAACACTATTTGTGTGTGTATATATGCACATACTCAGACCTGTTTAACATTTACTCTGAACTGGAATTATATAAGTGTGCTCTTGCTTGAGGGAAACCCTGATCTTTAGTAAGCATTAACAAGAGAAATGACACAGGTTTCTAGCTATGATAAACTAGTATTACAGTTCCATGTGCTACAGTATCTGAAACAGATCAGTAATAAGTCAGTGTGTTAGGAGTACATAGGTGTTCAGATACAGTAATGGAAAATACAAATTAAAAATTTTAATTAACTGCTTACTTTGGTAATGTTAATTAATTTTGTTCAACTCCCCCTGATACTCTGCTTTCCAAGGTACTGCACTGGTTATGCTTTCCAATGAAAGTGAGCCATCATTTACAAATAAATAGTAAGATACCAATACAGTTATTTATTATTTATTATTTATCTAGCAGGTAAACTCCATCTCTGAAAGTGGAGTAACAATTCGTTTCCCAATAAACTTGTGTAGTTGTTCATGCTAATTCTCTGTATTCATTTCTACAACTTAATTTACATTCCATCCTAAAATTCTTGACTCAGTTTGAAAGATCCACCATAAAAGTACCTCTGTAAAAGCTGCCAACTCTTCTCGGAACAGGGTCATTATACAGAATTCTATTTTCCTTAGTAGATGCTCCATCTTCTGTGTGTGGATCATGATATGCTCCACCCTAAACAACAGAACAACAGACTATTTTAAATGAAAGATTATAAACCGATTTGCAGTTTTTAACCAACATACATAATCAAGAAACTCCAAACTTCACCACACTATTTTCCTTTCATGATATTAATAAGTGCCAATAACAAATCACAGACTGTGTAATCAATAATTATTTGCTGCTTGCTTGATTTTTCCAAAAATGACATTAACAAAATTTTGCCTCCAAGTTGTAATTTTAAAGAATTGAGCTTGATTCTGACCCTCAGATTTTTTGCCATGAATGAAATGCAGCTGTAGCATCTCTGGAGGAGTCTTTTATTGGAGGCCTTGTGAAAATAACTTCTGATGGAGTCTGGTCACTCTGCTACTGGGAAATTTTAAAAAGCAAACGGGAAATGCATGTAATTTGTGATCATTGCAACACCAAAGCACTATCACCTCTAAGTGACTGTTAAATAGCAGTACCTAGAGGAACCAACAGTCACGAAATCATCTACTGTATGCAAAATAAGAGGTAGTGTCTGAACTAAGAAATCCCTAGGTGAAATAGTTCAATCAGGATAGCAAAAAGAATATAACTACCTCTAATCTATTCTGTTTTCCTGAATGCAGAACTTCCTGGAAGTACTTTAAGCAAAAGCTTAAGTGAGCCCTTAGAAACACCCATATGCACATAATTTGCCACCAAATATGACTTAACCCCACTCTTAAATGAATCAGATGCTGCAATTTTTCCCACAGTATGGACTGACCAGATAAAACTGACTCCTCTAGATGAATCAGATTCTAAAATGTCCAGGAAGGACAAAGGTTAAAAACCAAAACCATGAAAAGACTCAACCAGAATTAAAAACTGGGATTTCAATTCACTGCGTGAGTGATTTGCAAAATCTACTTTGCCTTTTGTTAATGAAGATCTGGTCTCACTGTCACAGATAAAACAAACCTTGAGACTGTGCCAAGACCAGAACTGCAGCTAAAACAAGGCTTCAAATCACAGTTTGATTGTTCTAAAATTTACCAGAGGCTGAAGTATTCGATTAAATTCCTACTTGTATTAGAGACCTCTTCTTTGTCACCAGTTAAATTTCAAATATGAGACAGTAATAGCAACTTGTACTTGATTTTCTTCTGCTTACCCCATTTTGTGCACATTTAATTTAAAAGTAAAAAGAACCCTTAAAACAGAAGTGTTGTACTGAGGCTTGAAAAACCCTAAAACTAACACTGAATGTGAGCTTGTTGTTGTTCTTTTTTTTTAAACTAAGATTTAAAGACTGGCAAACAAAGAATGCTTTTCTTCAAAAAGCCTTGGTAGAGCTAAAAAGAAAATCAATGAGAAACTAGAAACATGGATGTGAGGAAACTTTACAAAATTTGAACAGAGAAAGAAAACCAGGATAACTGATCAGGAAAAAACCAGGAAACCAATAAAGAATCTTTGAGAACATGTATGCTGTTCATGATGTTTTAGCTCACTAATCCTGAGGGGAGGAAAATTTTCTAATTCCTAATGCAGAATGTAGAGTGGGTAGAAGGGGAGGGGAGAATAGGAAGGAGCCAAAGAATTACTTCTTTGGTAAAATGCCTTTACGAGGCATAAGAAGATTGACAATTTAATTCTGATTTGTTACTGAAAGCATATAAACAAACAAAAACCAGCTTTGTGAATTTACAGACTTGGCATCCATTTCAGAAGAGCTGTTTTCCTCTCAGACTTCTAATGGTTGAAATACAGATTTAAAAGCATTAATTAAACGCTGAAGTTTAAAAAATACTGACCATAAGATATAAAGGCAAGTTCTTTACAAATGAATAGGCTTTTCAAAGCACATGAAAATGAACAAAACCATAAGCATTAAGATACACTTCAATTTTTCTAATTAAAATAAAAATTTGTCAATTGTCAAAAGACAAAGAATCATCTGATAAAAACAATCTGCCTCTCCATAATAGGGAATAAAATTAAAATGACTTCATATTACTATCTGCTGCATAATTCAGAAAAACATCTGATTGCACTAAAGAATACAAGGCAGCATTAGCTTTTACTATCAAAAACTGAACTGTTGGTATTACTGCCCTTGTACAGTAATAACCTGAAGAACAAGTAACATTAACTTGACTGAACTGAGAGAAACAGAAAAATAAGTACACAAAGAAAAAAAACGGTTTTGAAATGGAGCTGGTGTAATCCCTTCCAGGTAACTTTTAAAAATTATTATTCCACTGTATTTCTCCTATTTTGATGCAGTATTTTCTCATGTCTGAATACACATAATCCTGAATGGAGGAGATCTTGTGCCTTTTTTTCCCTACTCTACTGAAGAGGCAACCACTACCTGAAAACTCTTTTTTATGGTACTTGTAGACCACTCTTAGGTCAGCTACACATATTTCTTAGATGAACTAAGTAGGCAGAGTATTTTATTTTCTCAGAGTAATTTCTGGACCTTAAATAATATTTGCAGCTCTTTGACTTCCTTCAATTTGTCAACAAATCTGAACTGGATGTTCTCTCCTTAGAAGTCACTTTATCACAGGTGTAGGTATAGAGAAACAAAAACATTTTTTGTAATTCTCTTTGCACCATTTTGCTAGCATAGGAATTTAAAGATTTGAGGACAAATGCAGTCATCTTTATTCATCTGATGTGTAAAACATCAGATAATTTAGAAGTGTTGTGTAAAGAATGTAAATCAACACCAGAACCAGCCCTTCCTCTGCTCCTTAAATAATACTCACAGAAAAATAAGCAGATATCTAGTGAGAGCAACCACTGTAAGGAGTCAATTTACCAGTGGCCTCTACAACATAAAATCTCTAACTTTTTTATCATACTAATCCAAAAAAATGTTACAAGCTTTGATATTCCTCTAGTAAATCATGGCATTTCAGCAATAATGTCCTGCTATAAGTGAGCGAAAAACTCACTTCAAAAATTAACAATAGCATTCATAACAGAAATACACAGAAGAAAAACTAAATAAAAACACAAATGAGAAAGGCAAAATGATACAATAACAATGATATCAGACAATATAACCAAACACTAAGAACTATGAAGGAAATTTTAACCGCAGAGACTTTTTTTCCTGTTCTCACAATTTGGTACTTTAAGAGAATGGTATTCATAGGCCATTTTTTAAAAGCACGTTGAAATATTCAGGCCTTCTGAAAAAAACCACAACATCCCTTGCCTTACAACAAGACAAATAAATTAATAACTGCAAACAAACAAACAGAAGACAGAAAGCAGCATGCTATCCCCACAGGACGTAGAGAGAAAGGTAAGCCTGCCATAAGCAACAATATTTTGAACTAACCCTATTAGTATCTTCTGTACAGTCTTCTCGTGATGAGCCAACAGATCTTGTGAGTGACTTATGCTGCACCTGTGGAGATAACAGTTGCAGGCTGTTTGCTCTGGCTGCCATCCCTTGCCCTATGCTTAAGCCACCCTCTGAGCCCTTTGACCTCACTCTGTCCCGGCTCACATACATAGAGTGTCTATGAGGGCGCTGCTGTGAAGAAAAAGGACTGGTATAACCTAGACCATAGGAAAAAGACTCATGTGGAGCAGATAGAGAGTGGGAATGGCTTCCATCCATGTGATCTGGCAGTTTTAACTCCTCCATTGTTTTGGAGTGTCTTGTTGATGATCTTCGGGTGTCCAGGGTACCCTCGCTGCGGTTGTTCCTCCCGGATGGACTGAGCAAAGTTCTGTTATCACTGTGTCGAGGAGCAGTTGGACTGGTAGGAGAGTTCAAGTCCATACAGCTGGATGGAAAGTACCTACTGGTGTTTGGTTCTGCAGCTTGGGCCCTGGCCTCAGAAAGGTTGCCCACGGATTTTGAGTCTGTCAGAACTCCATGGCTCTTTGACTTTGTCCGATACGAAGGACTCTTAGAAGACTGTGGGATAGTATCAATGTAACTGTGGCGACTGTGCTTATCACCAGGCTGCAGTGTCCCAGTTTTGCTCTGAGAAGTTTCCATAAACGAGTGCCGGTTCTGCTGAGATCTGGTGTTAGACTTCAGGTACTTTGAGCCTGAACCATCAGAACTTTTGGTGTCCACATTAAAATCGAATTCTGTTTTTCCCTTTGTGTCCTTTGGGCTGAGAAGATGTGGCATGTTATTATTGGCTATATCCTTGTTGCCGGATCCAGGTGTGTTGCTTGATTTTTTTGCATGCATTGGACTAATTGCAGGTCCAGGTGCAGGAAGGTTTCCATTTAGAAAGCTTTCATTTGCTGGAAGACCCTCTTCTCTTGGCCCACCAGCCCCTAGTGTCTGCAAATCCTTGCTGTTTGATCTGTGGTGTGACTGCAAAGCAGAACTTTTGCTGGCTTGATTTCTATATTAAAATGCATAAAGAAGCATTAATATACCATATTATATATTCATGTATTAATAACTTCAACAAAGGTACACTCATTTCAGTTGCCATTTAAACCCACAAAATTTAACTGCAGTAAGATCAAATAGTGCCAACTAAGGCATCAGAAGCTCCATTAAAATAACAGATTTGCAAGTGTTAGTACATTGTTTCTGGTTATATTCTGATGGACAAACTAAGCTTTGGTTAATGGATTTTGCTGACAAAAAAATGAAGATATCAAATCTAATCATAAAAATTTCATCATATATTTGCATTTATGCAGGTATGTCAGTACTATATGTGCAAACCACTAAGGTAAGCACTACATTATGAAAATTAGCTGTGTAGCCATCAAAAAAATCTTAAATACACCTGGCATATCAAAGGAAGGTAGAACAATAAAGTATGTCAGCACTGTCAAAACACCCTGATACAATCAATGCTCCAGGCTATCTAATGTATTCCTGATTCAGAGGGGGAAGGGAGGGGAAAGGAGAGGAAAGGAGGTTATTGTGCCAGTAACAACATCCAGATGGAGAGAACCTGAATTCATTGCAGAACAAGTCCTGTAACGACAAACCAAAAACCAGGTCTACCACAGGAACACCAGCTTTTGTGGAACTTGGCACTATCCCAGGTCTTGGCACACTAACTCACTCCCAAAGCTATACCTAAAATGCTCTGCAACCAGACTGACTTTGGGCAGAGCTACTTGGTGATGTCCTTAACCTCTACTCTACTTTCCAGCTCTTCTGGTTTTGGGATTACAGGACTGAGATAGGAGTTAGTTTTGCAAACAGTCAGCCTGAATTCATTTGAGCAGGATTTACTGTCTCAGGTGTTTTGGCATTCTTCTGGATTTACACTGGCACTGCAAACCAGCCATGACTGAGCAGGGCTGCAGCTGTACTTGTTAGCCTTGATGGACCTACACAGGCTATGAGCAATTAACTTATTTCTGTATCAAATCTATGATAATATCTCAGATATATTACTGAAGGTTAAAGTGAGAGCTCACTGCACCTTTGTTGATCTTTTCGATACTTATAATTGGATGATGCTGGCTGATTTGATACCTAGGGTTTTATAGAGGGTTTTTGTATTACCCACTTTCAGTGATCTATTACAGTTTCTAAATATTTAGCAATTTTAATGCCAGTTTAAAATATGTTTTAGTTAACAAGAAGTGCATTTTTTTTAAAACTTAAAAGATATAAGTAACCAGTATTTTAAATCAAGCAGCTAGGCAAGTCATTTATACAAGTTGCCCATGGATCTAGGTTTTTCTTTCTGCTGCAGAAACTTAGCAAAAATTTCAGCTTCAATAGCTATGATACAGTAAAACTGTCTACTTCCTTTATTCAGTGACAAAACATGGAACATTGTCTCAATATGCCTAAACTGTCAAACAACTACTTTACTTTTATTGTAGAGGATGTTGCATGTAAGCATGACAGCAACTCACTCATTGGCAGAGCACATGTCAGTGGTAACAGCGACAAGACTACATTTACCTGTTAGATAATGTGTTGCTGTCTGTGTGGTAAGGTTTTCTCTTAGCTGACCGTGAGGGTGAGCTCCCACAGCGATCCAAGAGTCTTTGGGTTTGAAACGAAGGGTGGTTCAAACATTGTTCTGTCAAGTATCTATCTGCTGGATCTAGCTTCAGTAAGTTCTTTGAAAAACAAATCCCAAAGTTTAAATGTTAGTATCTGTATTTGCATCGACAAAAATCATAACAAAACAAAGAACATTATTGGATGATTTTTTAATATCCAGAGTTTCTGGGATTAGATATAACTGCTGGAATAATTTCATGGTGCATTGAACTACATGTGATACAAAATAAACACAAAATCTATATTCTGCTTAAGAAATGGAAGGCATCAGCCTTGTCCATTATGAAAAATATATATGTGCTATATGTATATAATGGCATAAATTGAAGCGTGGGTTATTTGGTGACCCAGGAATCAGACCTGAGGCCCCTGGGAATGCAGATAATGAGGAACACACCAAGCATGGACATATGTCAGACTGTCCATTGTCTGCAGAAGAGACATGCATACAACAAAGTATGCAATTTAACCACAAGACTCTTCTGTTCTCTTCCTGTAGTCTTCTGCTCATTGTTTAACAAGGTTCCAACTCCAGAATTAAGTAATGTAGGTCAAACATAAAATACACCCTCTACAGAATTCCTGACCTTTCTCACCTTGTAGGGAGTAACACGGATAGAAAAGATGAAAAGAATGAAATTATTTGGAAACCTGTGTTTCCCTAAAATTCAAGTGCTTCATTTCACAACTTTGTAATTTTTAAATCACATCAAAAGAACCTAAAAAACCACTGAGATATAACATAAAAATTAGGATCAAATGAAAATAAACCCTGCCCCAGTACACGTAACAATGGCCTAAAGATTGATCTTGAAATTGCTGTTCCACAATATATGGTACTACAGCTTGAGCTACAGCTAACTATGATGGCAGAAAAATTTTTGGTGAATTAGAAAATAGAGGAGAAATGTAATACCAAAATAAGCAATTATATGCAGTGAGGTATCTAATTTTGCAGACTCCAAGATAAAAGGTATGCTGACTCTCCTCATAAAGCAAGGAGATTAAATGAAAGTGATTTGAACTGGTTGTGTTGAAGAAAAGGGTAGAGCAAATTTGGTGGATTTCTGCTGGCTGCAATACTGCTAAAAGCAAGTAACCACCCAAGTATATCCTAAAGCAGATGACCTCTGTTTTCCAATACAACTGGTGCAGGTGGGCACGGGACCATACAATTCAGTTAGAGTTGATCAGCCATATTCACACTTCATATTTGTCCCATATTGTCTTTAATTCTTAGGTGGCTCTGTGATTCTAAACCTAATTTTTGACACTATGACTCTTTTTCTCAGCATACTGTGGATGACAATGTGGGGGTTGTACTGCAGCTTGCCACAGTAATGTTTTTATAGTACAATAGTAAAGACAACATGTGTTTCACACCCAGGAATACAGCACAAATGCACAGCACAGTGCTTGGACATTTTGAGGGGAGCTAACTTCTGATTCCCTATAAGAAAATATCTCAGGACCATATCCTAGTTTGGCCACGCATAACTAGATGACTTGTTCCAAAACAGGACCGAAGACTAACCTAACACACATGCTGTGTAGAGCTAAATAATAGTAGATTAAGGGCTCAGATTAAAACCCAAAATTACTATGTGTCAACTTTGTTTTAGACAACTGCCCACATCCTCATGCTTACCCAACAACAAATGAACAACAACTCAGGTTAGCCTAACAGTCTGTGGATTTACCTAAATATGTTATGGGTTGAGAGCTCATACTCCAGCATTACTCAGGTAGCCTGTGCATCTGAATGTGTGTCAGAGTGAATGCACAGTGCTGCAAAGAATGGTGATGCTTTTGTCTGCACTATGTATTGTGTATCAAATCAGTCCAATTTGAACAGACTCTCCTGGCATTTGCATGTATTGTATTAGGAAACAAAGACAGAAAATCACTTACATCTCTTCCTATATATTACAGACAGAAAACAAAATACATTTGCCTACCTTCATAAGATCAAGCAATACACCACTTAAAATTCCCAAGTATCTTCTCTCTAAAGACTGTGGATGATTGACTGCTGGAAACTGTAAAAAATATAGTGTAAATATACTGATCATGTAAACAAGGTGTCCATGAATACAGTGTTTTAAAAAATAGAAACTACACAGTGAATCAAGGCATGTAATTATGGGAATCATAAGTTACTGGTTTAAGAAGAATTCTAAAACATTATAATGAAACAAATAACTGCTGATGTATGATAAGCATCTACTCAACCAAAGAAAGTATTTTTGATTATCAGGAGAGACAAGAAACCTCTCCCAAGTGAGAAATAATCAAATTAGATTTTTTTGTGGCCTTATGACTGACAGGAGGTGGGAGGTTTAAAATTGATTCAGAATGAACTTAAGTAACCTGTATTAAAAAAAAGATTAAAAAATAGCTTTGAGAGAATTTGAGAGTGCAAATACAGTACTAATTAAATACCAAAGGTTAACAAACAACTCCAAAATGTTTTTAGTGAAAAGTGTTTAAGGTTCAGGATTACTGCTGTGGTCATGGTGCAGAAAGATCTGGTAACATCATGAGAAGCAAAGCAGTGCACACTGCTGGGGCACACCATTCTTTGTACTGGCATTACCTTTCATAAACTACATCATGTGAACCTTGAAGGGAAATGAAAGAACATTAGTTTGAATGGGTTTGTTCCTAAATAGTCTCTGTAAGTTTCTTTTTGTTTCACTTTATTTTGAAGTAGTTTACTAATAACTGAGAATTTTTTTAAGTTAAAGCCTGCTGTGTTGATCTTAGACAGTAATTTAGGTAAACCAATGCTTCCATGCTTCCTCCAATTGTTACATGAACCAAATGGCAAAATGTTCTTATCTTCATGTAGAATGACAAACATAATGAAGATTTTATGTCTAGAATGATCAAGGAAGCATGGAAATGTGCTGAAGCCATGCAAAGCAGTACTAAGAGATCGCTGTTCACTAGAATTGTTCAGATTCTTCATATAACTTATTTGTAGAACAATATTTACAGCCTTAAATTACTGCTCACATTTTTGATAGAGCCTATTGGTACTTTCTGATCCCATATTATTTTATTTCCTTGGGCCTTCAACATAGTATGGATGTTTTCTTCCTCATAAGAATTGAAGAGACATCACTAAATACTTCCTAAACCTCAGGAGAGGGGAAAACTCTGTGTATGTGTATGTGTGTGTATATATATATGGAGGAAGTGAGCAGGAAGAAAAAACAAAATATGCAAATATGCATCTGTATACATGTGCATGTGGTGCTAGAGTGTTTGCAGTAGACTTTTTTTAATCCTGTGTTAGAAGATGGTACTACTCACAGTTATGGTACTGTAGAAATTCACATAGCCTAAGCGTATGGATAAAAAAATTCCACATCATGGGCTAGTTTTTATCTTGTGAATACCCAGCACCACATCCAGCTTGCAAATAATAATTGGCTTGATCACAGCATACCTACTATCTGCTATGCAACAGAAAATCTTTCACTATTAAGCACTATGCTACATTCAGAAAAAATGTACTTTTAAGGTTGTCTTACAGCACTGGATAGTTTTTTGAATTAACTAATGAATATCACATTCCAAACCAGTATCTTCTGTAGTATTTTTGAAGTTTAATCCTTTATTCAGACTTTACTTCAGTACTCAAAAACCATTGTCTGCGAAGAGCCATATGTCACTGTCATCATCACTAGTATCCTGACTTTACAGATGGGGCTAAGAAGGCAACACATCTGAGGACAAATAATAAACCATTGATTTGGGATGAGAACAGAGACCCATAACTCTCAACCTCATGCTAATCATATTGGGTCCATGCTGTCTTCTTGAATTACTGTATTTTAAAGCTACAAAACTTCATTCTCATCCTAAGACACTACAGAGCATATATCCAAATAAGATTACACTGCACAACCAGAACTGCCGTAAAATAACGTTGAAGAGACAGTAATTTGTTTTGCTTACAACTTCTGAAGCACTGCTTTCCTGGTAAGAGGTTATAAATTTTTTTAAACAGAAAATCCCATACAGCCCACTGTTCTAAACAGGATGAAATACAAACAGGACCTTGCAAGAAATGCTTGCCCAATAATTTTTTAAACCCTCCACCAATGAAGGCTCTACAAATCAACAAAAACTCTTCGGAATTAGTTATCCTTGTACCTAAACCAATTACCTTAACACCCTAGTCCAGCTATTACTTTTCTTCTCATTATCAGCTACACCAATTTTATGGCAACTTTTAACATGTTTTAACACAACTACGTTCCCCCCTCTTTCCCCTTCACATTCTCACATTTTCTTTTTCAGAGTTAAACTCAAATGTCAAGTCTTTAGCACAGATCAGGTTTCCTAAAACCTTTGTATATCTCTTTATGTGATTTACACTAATAATTTCAGACAGATTTCAGATTGATAAATGCCAAGATCATAGACTCATCTCTCCAAGCAACATTCACTAATAAAAAATGACAACCAAAACTGAATTACAAGGAAACATGGCTACAATCACCAACCAGGTTTTGTTAAAGATAACAGAGCTATTATTTATATATTGATTCTGGGATTTTGCTACATTGCACATCCCAACTTAAGTAGATTCTTCATGCTACTGAGCCTTTGTCATGACATGATACTGGCAAACCCCTGAAAAGAACAATGCTGTCAGTAGGAAGAACTTTTTCACTCATGTGGATTACATCAACTCCCCAGAAATATAAGTCAAAAGGCAGAAAGCTCTTCTGCCATGATAGCATCTACAGCTCAGATTTTTTTTTTCCAACAGAGTAGCCTGAAGACAGCAGTCATGAATTTTCCACACCTTGAACTGACAGCGTTTTGCCACTAAAATTCACAGTGCAAACCTGGCAGAACAATGTTAAACTGGGTATTAAAGGTAAACTGAACACAAAAAAAGTCAAAGAACTGAAAAAAAAAAATCTTTGATAAACTCTTAACAGTAAAACAAACAGAACTGTAAAACTCAATACGGGTATAATCAGAACTTTACTTTGACTTATGAATACCTTATGATCTATATAGCCTGTACTTACACAGAAACACATACCATAGATAATGCATGATGTAAATGAAAAGAACCTTCACAGCAACAATGGCAATAATGTAAATACCATGCAAGTAAATTTAAGAAATAAGAAAAAAGAACAAAGCTTTCCCTTACCCGCAAGCCATGGAAGCGTGGGTTGCTGTAGAAGAGCTTCATCTGCTCGGCTGGCAGTGGGCCTAGCACCTTCTGAATGGTAAAGAGCTGGTCAATCTCACTCTCGCCAGGAAACAAGGGCTGCCCGTCACTCAGCTCTCCCAGGATACAGCCTACAGACCACATATCCACAGCCTTTCCATAAGGGGCTCTGCAAAGTGAACACACAATGTTTTTCACCCACTGACACTGTCTGCTCACTGAGCTGTTTCAACTCCTTGGCCGTATGTCCCACGGCCCACTTCCTTACAATGCAGAAAAATAAACTTTGATATTAAAGAAACTACCTCAAACACCAAGCCCTCTGTTTCTTAGAATTCCTGATGTATCTATCACTGCTTGAAAAGGCAGGAGAGGAATGCTCAAGTGCCCCTAGGGATCTGATGCTTTGTGAAAAATCCTACATACAAGAATAACCTTTGTCACTGTGAACCAGTTACCACTCACAGTTAAACTAACTTCCCTTCTTTCCAGCTCCAACGCTTGCACCCTGTTCCTGTACTACTGGGAGACCAAAATGATAAGAAATCTTTCTTTCAGCATTCATACAGTGGAATTTTAGAGAGAAAACTGAATGCTACTGAAAACTCTTGCTTAAAAAAACACAAGTGAGGCAGCAATGAAAGCAGCATAAAGTAAGGAATTACTGCCTTGGAGCAAAGCCATGGGTGGGGTTTTGGGAAGAACTCCTTTTCAGTACACCCGGGTTCTTGCTTGTTGAATTTGTAAAAACTTTTTGTAAACATCCACATTATTCCAAGAATCTCTTTTGGATATTTGGGTTTGAACAGAATGACTGGAGAATTCTTTTCATGTCAAAGAAAATGCATATAAAAATAATAAAGACTGGAACAAAGACTGAACAGAAAACATATTTCACCAAGTCTCTTCTTTTTTGAAACTTGTAATAAATTAACCTCTGTTTCGAGAGATTTAAGTTACAGCTGGCTTGTCTATTTCTGGAATAAGACAGCATCGGGAGTTGCAGGTGACAAATCCTATCCTAAATCTGTCCCCTTCACTCCTTCTTTGTGCTGATGATTAAATATGTTTAGAGAGAGAACATCCTCACACTAAAGAAAAAAAATCTGACTTTTCCCCATTGATTATTTGTGATTATTTACTTCACTTCATGAAGACACTTGGCCAGAGGAACCTGTAAACTCCTATGATGATTTGGTTAGGTGAAGGTGAGAAAGCATTTCTAGCTGGACAATAAATTACACAGATGAAACTACAGGCCCACTGAGATGGCTAGTGCAGGAGTAGCTGGGAGAGCTGAAGCAGGACACAAAAATTTCAAGAACCACTTGTCATTGAGAATCTGCCATGAGACACTGTAGTCCTCTCACAACCAACCATCCCAAAATCCAAGTTTGCCTCATTGGAATAGACTGCTGACAAGGAACTGCCCGAGGTAAAGCAGAGCATGCCAAAACTGCTGAAGTACTACTGCTACAGTGGCTCTGTGGGTTCACTTACTAATCTGACATAGTGACTACCTGTGGAACTGCTGAGAGACTCAATGTTTGACCTTTCTGGGATGCAGCTAGTCCAACCCACCCATTAGGTCAGAGTGCCAAGGAAGGCCTAGTTGCTTCTACCACGTTACAAAAAGCAACACAGACAAGAACAGACTCCAAAGCCAAGGATCTGCTCTTAAGATATTCAGTGCCTGTACTGGAAAACCTAGGCTCTGTAAGCAACAGTTTGTGAAAGTGAAGGTAAAAATCCTACCTTTCTATTATGAAAAAAAACCCCAAGCACATCTTTATTTACAACTCTTTTAATAGGCCGTTTACTCCACTGAAATGTGGAGAAACAGCTGCTGTAGGCTGAGGTACTGCAGAACCAGTTGGGATTACTACTGAGGAATGAGCTGAAACTCCTTTGAGGCAGGAACCATTACCTTTCCTTGCTTTCAGGGATAAAGTAAACCAAATCACGGTTTAAGAACTTTTCACTATTTACTCTGTAGTCAAACAGAAACTAGTCAGAAAGTACTCATTTCTTAAGGCAGTGGCAGTGCAAACTGCCATGTTGTTGTCTGATCAGGCATACTCAAGACTCCTGTTCTGCTGACTGTCAGGATCAGTCTCAGAGCACAACAGGCAAACAGTGCAAGGCTGGATAAATGAAATAACTCCTATAGGGCAGACAGACCATAAATCAGAAAGAGAATACTATTCCTGCACAAATTAGATTCTCCAAAACATGTTTTCATCGAGTAATTTCATATGCTTTAAAATCTACTGGCTTTTAGCAATATTTTGTCATCAAAGGGTACAGAGTACTCCATTAACAATTACCTGAGGCTCTTCAAAGTGAGTAGTTTTTAGATGTTCTGTGAATAATTAGGCAGTAATTTCTTTCCTGTCCTGAAATTTAATTCTTGAACATTAGTGCTAAACAGAAATCTCTTTGGGACACATTTTAAAAATTTAAAAAGTAAAACTGTATTTGTTAAAATGTATATATTTAATAATCCTGGGAAACTTTTCAATATTAGATGCTTATATAGATTTGGTAAATGCAAGGAAAGGGGGAATGGGAAAGATGAGTGCCTAGGAAATAGAACAGGATTGCCAAGAAACACTTTGTGCCATAAAAAAATGCATTAAAAACATACACCAGCAAAGTTGAAGCATTAAATACACAAATCCCCTCCCTTTCTCTACAAGCTAATCAAACAAATTTAGTCAACTACAGACACACATGATTCCTGCTAAATTTCCTTTGGTAGCAAAATCGTTTTTAAACCTGCAGGTCAGACTAGTACTATGTCTGTCAAGCTTTTCATGTCTTTCCTCCTAAATCCTCATTACCACTACAGAGAGAGTAAAATGTGTACCTAAAAAGCCACAATTGATGCTTTCTTTCCAAGTCTTTTTTTTATACTTATATATGTACATACACACATGCACTTCGGTGAAAGCTTAATAATAACTGTTTTCTCCAAAATATGGAAAATTGAGCTTTGAGGTTTTAAATGGCGACTTTAACATAATATTCTGTACATAAGGACACAACTGCCTAACAATTTGTTTAACAACAAGAACAGCTCTGGGAATACTGGGATGTCTTTATTGACAGAATAATTATTAATTAATGCTTTACCTGTTCAAAAGTATCTAGTTCAGTGTTAAACAAAGCTTCCAACTTGTTTCCCAGCAGCATGAACCATTGTGCTTAAAGATTCTTATGAGTGACCATTACTTTTTTTAATTCATCCTGTGGTTATCAATTCCTTATTTCAAGAGTATGTCCTACACATCAGTGAATTGTATTCTATGAGAACATGAGTTTAGATCAAAGCACTGCTGAACTTGATAGTAATGGGAAGATCATATATAGTTATTTTTAGCTCTTCTTTCGCCCTTTTGGGTCATATGAATTTGTTCATATAGTATCTGAAAACTTATTTAACCTTGTGAGGTAGTAAAACACTCATTTTACAGATTAATAAAAGCAAAACTAAATTGTCTGGTTGAGGCTACTCATGGAAATACTACTTTTGCAGGCAATGCAAAGCTATCTTCTCAAGGCTTTATTAAAATGATTCATACAGCCTCCTTCAATAAATTCTCCCTGACAAGCAAAAAGTTAGCACCATCCTTTTTAGTGAGTTCAGTAGTGCTGGCAAGGGGTAGCTGGGAATGAAAACCAAATCATGGAATCATAGACTTGAGTTGGAATGGAACTCTGAAGATCATCTCATTCCAAAATGGGCAAGGAATCTTCCACTAGACCAGATTTCTCAAAGCCTCATCCATTTTGGTCTTGAACACTGCCAGGGATGTGGCATCCACAGCTTCTTTGGGCAACCTGTTCCAGTGCCTCACCACCTTCTAAGGAAAAAGCTTTTTCCTAATAGAGTCTTTATCCGAAGGATGAAGGTAAATGGGAGTGTCTTATTGTAAAGCTGCACCACCATTGCTATGTGATGTCCACCACAAGGCTGACAGAACATTTCAGGCTAGAGGACTACCATGGAAACCACTTTTGAAGGGAACGGGGGTGGGGGTGCAGGAACTGTAAGTACATCTGTTATAATTCAGCTTCATATTCTTATCAGTTAAACACTGCTCAGCTCAAGTCAACATGTCAATGATTCATACCAACTTACAGGAAATGAACAAAAATTAATGAAAATCTGAATCCCTTTGAAATCTTGCCTTTAAACCTATCAGTTCTCCACAGGTAAAGCTTGCAGAAGCTGCTTGAAAGAAATGTAAAGAATCAGTCAAGATGTATCATGGCAGTTCTACAAACTGTACTTACCCAAGCAAGAGTTCAGGTGAGCGGTACCATCTGGTAGCCACATATTCCGTATAGTTAGCATTGCTTCCTTCAGAGAGATTACGAGCAAAGCCTGTCAAAGAAACAGTGTGAAACATTATAATCTATTTTAAATACAATATGCATATCACCACTGATTCTGGCAGTAAGAGGTCACACGTATTCATGTAGAAGCAAATTGTTTACAACCCCTGCTGCAAAATGATGTCTCCAACAACTGCTTGTCTACTGAAACACAATCTCTTCTTGATACAACAGTGAAAGTCAGCATGTCTGCTTTATTTGTGTACTCTCCTCACAAGTCTACTGGGTTTTCCTGTTGTCGGTGCTTTGCATAATCAAAACAGATTGATAAAAGTATACTTGCTTGCAATTGTACCAAAACTTCACTACTGTCCTCAGGCACAATAATTATGACCACCAGCTGAGAAAAGAGTGCATATACTGGCAAATCCAGATGTAGGAATAAATTAGACTTTTGTTTTCGTTTTCCTCCATTTACAAAAATTCAGCCGAGCACCACAGTAAAGTTGTTACTGGATTCTTCATGTAGAAGTACTCTAGGGCAGATGCTGGCACTGTTTTTGAAAAGCATCAAGAGTCTTACTGTTTTCAAAGAAATAAGTAATAAGGTGAGACAGGACAGACAGATCTCAGCAGCAAGACTCCACATGTGTAGGCTCCTTACTAGAGCTCAAATTAAGACAAGTTTTTGGGATCGAAATGCAGAAGCAGCGTTTTCAAAGTGCTTTCTTACTGAGATGTGGCATTAAAACCCAGCTGGAAATTCACTTCAGTGAAATCACTGTCTTTCCATTATTGCATGACCAATGAAGAAAGAATAAAAATTCCAAGGTCTTGCAGATATATGTCATAACTTTATTTTCTGAATCAGTAAGTGCTACTTAAATGCAATAGTCATCCTTCCTTACACCCAAATTGTTTTGCAGAAGCTGCCAAAGTTACCTTCCCCACACAATTATGTTTGTAAAGTTCTAAATTTTTTTTACTTTTATTTTAGTATTCTGAAAGTATATCTCATCTGGCATCTTAGTGTAAAGAGGCCCAGACCTGCTCAACCCCATGGAACACGAATTTACTTCAAGTTGAAGAAACAATTTGGATGCAGATTATGATTATTAGACTAGTGATTAGAGAAAACAATTATAAATTTGTTAATGACAATATTGCTGGGTGATGTAAGACCCCATTTTATAGATCTGCTACTGCCTTGACTCTATGACACCATGCAGAAAGATGATGGACAGAACTAACAATTCAGGAAAGCATAATACCTCTCTAAGGGAGCAATTAGTTTGGTTTTTGTTGTGATGGAGTTTGCTTATTGTTCCTTCCTCCAAATTGTGCTGAGGCATCAGGAATATAAAAACAAGAGAAGGAAACTAGGGAGAAGATTAAACCAAACTCTAAACAGTGAGATGTGCTAGATTAGAAGATGAAGACAGAGAGTGATTTGGGTGAAGAGCAACTATGAAAACAATAGTGTTTGCAAATGCATCATAATGCAAGAAGAAAGAACAAGTAAAATCAGAAATCTCAAGAAAGGACTTCAAACAACTCAGAACATGATAGGAGAGATGTCAAGGGAAAAAGTAGAAGGAGAAAAGGAGGACATTGTCAGTTTCTTACAGAGAAAGGCACATTTAAGTTAGACATAAGGCAAAGCATTCTAACGTTAATGACATGTAAGTACTTTAATAGATGCTTAGGAACACTAGGGAACCTCTATTATTCAGAATTTTAAGAATAAGCTAAGCAAACACCTGTCAAGAATGACACAGACATTCTTAATCCTTTCTTTGAGTAGGTGGAAGAACTAGAGGATTTCTTGAGGTCTTTTCCAGTCCCGTGTTTCACAATTTCCTTGCTTACACATCATACAGAGATTAAGAGATTGCTAAAACAAGTAATTTTGAAGCCCTGGTGTTGAAACAGCAAACACACTAGTCAGAAAACCTAATTATTTCCAACAGTCAGATGCATCTGCTGTAATCGGCATTTTGTACTGTTCCCTTTTTCCGCTTCTATTGGTAGAAATGACACCCACACAACATGTGTCCAGGCAAGCACCACATTCAATCTCAATTTTATCTAGCACGGTATGTACAGAACACATGGCACAAGGATTATTCTTCTTAAAAATTTTTGAACTTTTCTCTTCAAACTGTTTTGCCCACTGGGCTATTGGAAATGGGTGCACAGTCCTTTTCTTTGCATTTGTAATCATATGAAGAACGTGACACTGTACGTGACAAGTACCATTGTTCCAAACTGAATTAAGTTAGGTAATCAGCATATGTTAAACCATGTTAAAAGACAAATTCTTACATCCTGATCTGTGGATGTTCAGGAAACACTTGTAGCTAACACCATTCTGACATGCATTTTACAGGAATAACTTAAGTTACTAGCAATAATGTCAATTAGCAATAAGGCTAAAAAATTTCAACTGACCCCATATTATAAGAGTTGCTCACAATTTTAAATTCAACAAAATCTGAAAGCTTGATTCAAATTAAAACTAACCCACATGAACATTAAGAACAACAGAAATTCCCATACTTAGTTTGCCTTCCTTGAGACTGTGCCGATTACCATGAGTATGTTGTGATTGCATGTCTTTTCCAACAGCAAAAAGAGAATGTGGCTGGAGCATAGTGTGACAAGTCAACAGATCACACAGAACATCACTGCCAGCAGAATCCACATCTATAACTAGTGCAAAAACTGACGTCCAAAACATGATCGTACCATTTAATTTCCTGCAATATTGCTGCACAGAGGATGTTGACACAAGTTCACATGGAAAGATTTGTTGGCTTGACAGCTCTAATGGTGTTACTTTCAAGGAGGGACATTCCCACTCCAAAAAAAAAAAAAGAAGGAGGGAGGGCAAGGGCCAGGGAAGGCTCTTCTCTGTGGCCAGGGAAGGATGTGTGGGGTGAATGGTTCCCATCAGGACCCACTCATGCTCCCACTGTCTGTTCCTGCTTGTGATGTTGTTAGCCCAGATTGGAGTGTGCATTGTTCAGGGATAGGCACCGCCCAGTTCTTGGTTGTTAAGCTCTGCACAAGGCAGCAATTTGGTCCCCTAACCACCTAAAGCTGACAGGGGTGAAGCAGTGGTGAGAGAGCAAGGTGTACACTACACAAGCCTTCACTCCCTGGAGAGGCCTGACCCTGCCAACTTCAGTGGGGTTTGCTTGGCAGGGGCAAGAACCCGATAATCTGTGTAGGGTAAGGGAAAAATCCTGCCCCAGCAGCTCTAGGCTCTGGTGCCAGGGCAGCCTGGGCACAGAGCTGCCAGGGGAGAGCAGGAGAGTGGTGCAGACAGGAGGGCTGTGGATACCCAGAAGGCAAAGGCACTGACAAAACAGTGCCCTGGTGTTGTGTCAGAGCTGTGCAGTTCTTTACACTGCTGAATAAATGGCCCTGAATTCAAAGAACTCATATGGACCAAAACTTCCAAGGTTTTTTCATAGAACATTTATTGTTTCTGAATGCTTAAGCAAAAATGCCTTTAGAATTAAAAGAAATAAGCAGCACTGCAAGTAACAAACACCTTTTTTTGTGTTCCTAGAAAACTCTTTCAATCTATTTTGTTAGCAGTTCTTTTCGTTCAAAATTGCAGAGGTTTGAAATTGCTTTCAAACTGTCTCACTGAATAGTGCCCTTGAGGTAGCACTATGGAATTGGCTTTTATTTGCCAAGCCAAACTGTCAGCTTTTTAGAGGGAACAATATTTTATACCGTGTTTATGCAGCATTTAGAATAAAAATACAGATTGTTGGAACAGTGTACACTCCACCCTGTTGTCTTCTGGGGATTACTCACATGGGCAGTTTGCCTTGTACTCAGGTGAGGATTCTTCAAAGCTGACATTAAACAGGAATTGGTAGGTCAGGAAACATCAGAGTTAACATAACATGTACAGCTCTGACTCTAACCTCCAGCCATTCAGTCATTAATCTTATATGGACATGCATTTCCTTAATGAAGGTAATAAAAAAGTTGACCTATACACACATAGCAGTCCACAAAAGCCAGTAGTTCTAAACATAAATGAAAAGTTGAAGTTTACTGTGTCTTTACTAAATGAGAGTCATCTTTTAACACACAAGCCAGATAAACCTACAGATTTGCCAGCCTCCTCATCTTATCCTCTGAACTGTTCTCAGCTGGGTATCAGCAGTATCACTGGCAAACACCTTGTCAAATATGCAGTATTCCTATTGACATGTTAATACAGGTATTTCACAGGGTATGCAAATTGAGCCCAGAGACCTTTCAAATTAAAATACTAGCCCCAAACCTGAAGCAGTAATCAGTTCTGCTGGCTAAAAGGCTTTTAAACACTAAACACTCTTAGAGAAGAGGGCAAAATTCCATGGCATGAGATTTTCTTTCAAAAGGTAAGCAGCAGGTATTTATTGAACTTACCAAAGTCACACAACTTCAGAACATCATTGTGGCTTATTAAAAGATTCTCTGGCTTGATATCTGAATTATCAGAGTGGGTGAAAAAAAAAACAAACAACTATTAACTTCTCGTTAATTTTGAACTTTGTCAACAAATATTATTTCATTATAACGTATTTAGAGATATTCATGCAATCATAAATGAAGCATTACAAGAGCAACTGCTGAAACAGCTTCCAGCAATTCAGTTTGTGAACAGGCAGAATTAATTTTCTGCCTTTTGAAGTCTTTTAAAGTGTTTCCCAACAAAATATTGGAAGATAAAATGTGCTTACAGATATTCCTGGGCAGCAAACCAATATGTATAATATTGCATATTGCAAAATAATAGAAAAACTGATATTTAATTACCCTGTTAACTAATAAAATTTTGTGTGTTGTGCTCATTATTTTCAGTTATAATGACCATCCTGATCATCTCTAGCAATTTGTTTACAAAAAATGCCTTGTTTTAAGCCCTTTTTTCATTCCTATATACATGGTATATTTTTCAAACTATATTTTACAAAATATTTTCAGACTCCCGTCCTTATGTTTGATCAGTCTTAAATATAAAAAGCATATTGTGTGAGAATTTATTAGAATTTATTAATTTATTGGAAACATTAACTAGAAATGTTACTTTTACACAATCACAAAGCAAAATACAATTCTGTTGAGTCAGGATAAAATACATTAAACTAGATAAAGTCATATATCAAGATATGTACTCTAAGTGCTTGAAGCTTAGGGAGAAAGTAAATATACAGAGCTGAAAGTCAGGGGAGCTGTGAGGAACTGGCTTAAGAAGTAAAACATAGGGGACCAAGTGTTAAGTTTTGGGTCATTTTTCTCCTAATATTCAAAATTGAAATGACTGAGCACCATGAAATGTCTTTTTAAAATTACTTTTTCTTAGACAATGTCTGTACTGCAATTTCACTTTGCAGTGCACATGATGCAATCTTGGTATCATGACCCAAAGACAGTGGACAACAAGCTCTATATAGATGAATTTAGTTTTACAATGATCTGAAGTCATGCAGCAGACTTAACACTCAGCCAAATTCACAATTTTTTTTTCAGTGATATAAAGCAATTGCATATATTTATGCTAAGTGCAAATTCCTTCAAGCTGTAACATCTTTCCCTGTACATAGTGCTTATTTCCATGTGGAGAGCTATGCACTTACCTCTATGAACAATATCATTCTTATGGCACCAATGAATTGCTTTAATAAGCTGGTAGATATAGCTTTTCACTTTTTCTGGTGGAACTCCATTTGGCATTTCTTCTAGCAATTCAAGCATATTCTAAATGTTTAAAAGACACATTATTTTAAAGAGCTATCCTGTAGTTGCTGGAAGACAATATGATTTCAGTTTTCTGAAGCAACATACTTAGGCTACTGAGCCTGGCTATGGAAAATCAGTAGTTTAACATTCGAGAAGTATTTTAATCATAAACATACTCCTAGCTATTTTCATTCTAGAGAAAACACTTGTGAAGACAATAATCCTTAAAGGTAAACCACAAATATGCCACAAGCCCTTAAAAGACTGTCATCAACCCACTTATCCTAGAACACCTAAAAAATCATTCAGTCACAAAATGTCACTTAAACAGAAACACCAGGTCAGCGTGGCTATATGAAAAGTTTAGCAAGGCACAGCATTTTGTAAATATGCAACCTACTCTTTTCCTCATTATTAAGTTAATTCTGCCTCTTTGACATTGCAGTGCCATGATTAATCACAAACTATATCTGTATATATATATATGAATGGCTATAAACCAACACAATCCTGTTAGTGCAAATGAAGTAACAGTATAAAAATGCCTCATGGGGCATAAATAGTAACCTAGGGAATATCCTTTAGCTATATATCAGCTATAGTGATCTCAGACATATCGGCACTACAGTAACTAAGGCCACATGAACTGTTTTATGGACATACCTGGGAAAGAAAATAAACTTATTGTTTATACTAGTAAGTTACCTCTTTGAGAAAGAACACTTAGGTTTCTATTATGTTAGCAAATGTCTCTTATTTAGCACAATTAGAAGGACAATTGTGATCTGTGAGTAAATACTGAAGCTTATGTGCTTGAGCGTAAGTTTTCTTAGAAATACACTTCAGGTCTGAGAAAAGGAATTTTCTGTTAAGGAACCATACTGATGTTAGACCCTAGTCCACACAGAAAGCTGTGGAAATGGATAAGTATGTCAAGAAGTTAGTGTTACAAATACAAAACAAAATAACAGCCTCAACATAGCAAGACATAATCCTATATGAAGACATTAACTAAGGGGATGATGAAAAAAGGAGATTAGACTAACTGTGAATTTCAGTAATCTGGATTTCAGTACTGCAGAGCAAAGATTCCCTAAAGGACACAAAGCACTCATCACCAGTTAAACAGAAAATTAGCCTACTACATACACCAAAAATATATATATCAAAAATACAGAAATCATCCTGGTCTTCAAAGAAAAGATGGTGGATACTACTTAACATATTTGAAAATGAGAAACATTCATGGACTGAAGTTTAACTGAAGAGAAGGTGACCATTAACACAGAAATGACATTAGGCACAAACTATACATAATGTCTATCTTTAAATTCAAAATAAAATTATTTTATTCTGATGCAAAAAATGTTAAGAGATTGCAGCCTGCTGTTTTTACCAATATTAACCATTTTTGAAGTATACTCCTTATCAGGGCAATTAATTGTCTTTTACTTATGCTACTTTTCCAATCCACTACTACAGAGAGCTTAGCCAAGTCTACTACAATGGAAAGTTTAATATGTGTTAAGTTAATGTGGGATCAAAGACATTGCATGTGCTGGAACAATTACAAGGAACATGGGTGGAACAAGTCAAGCTTTGGATGTTAGATCTAATTAAGAACCACCACATTAGAAGTTGCTGATCTGCTGGTGAAAACCAAAACTGATTTCTGCCAAACTGTGGGCTAATATAGGTCACCTCACATTATGCAATGAAGTTATACGACAAAAAAATTGCTAACTGAGGTAAAGGAGATGCAGCATTTAGGGTGAGAAATTTTTAGATGTGAGAATTGATTGAAGGGGACGAGCACTCAGCTAGATGCAACATTCAATCACGGGAATGATATCACAGGAATGTTACAGAGATATGCATATTTAAGCTTGCATTTAGTTTTACTCTGTGTATCTGAACACCATCTGATTATTTCCATGAAGAAAGACCAAACGGTTATAATTCAGAGGGAAGGTTCACCTTCATTATGAAAGTTGCAAAAATAACAAAAGACCAATCTGTTCTAGGTTGTTTCTCCCTGGAAATAGACCAGGATGCTTGGCAGTAGTAGGCCAATGTAAGGAAATTTTGGCATAGTTTCAAAATGAGGTCAGGATTGGAGATAATGACAGTGATCTCTGCCAAATCCCTCTAAGCGACTATTGATAGTGGCCTTGTTACAGAAATATACAAACAAATCCTATTTTTAACAGGGAAGGATGGAGAAAGTTGAAAGAGATTCCAAGGTCAAAAGTCTATGATCTTGTTTTGAAAGACTACGTCAAGATTCATTACACAACATAACACGGGACAGTTATCCAGCTTTAAAACTAAACTGGATTAAAGAGTTCAGATGGAAATTTTTCTTCAAATTGTATGTATTCCAGTCTACATAATTTGTACATGTTTGCATTCATATATGGAAGAATTTAAAAACAAACAACACAAGAGTTAAAAACAGTAGTAAAGTTATCAGTGCTGCTTTCTCACAACAGATGTCTAATTACTACTCAGATTGTATTAAAGTTTCTGCTGCTTCTCTTTATAAATAGAATATCTTAATTTTTTTTTAATAAAAGCAATTTTAAAGACATTTTCTGATGATTTAACTGTGGCAAGGATACCACAAACTCAACTCACTTTTTCCACATATTCAAAAACTAAGTATAATTTTCCTCTTCTTCTGAAGGCTTCTTTCAATTCCACTATGTTCTCCTGTTTCAAAGTGCGAAGCATTTTAAGCTCTCGTAAAGTGGTTTCTTTGACTTCTTCATTTTCTAGAATGCAAAGTAAAAGTAAGAGTAAGCCTATTAAAAAACACACAGACCCCCCAAGTAACAATTGTTATGAATCTTTATCTTGCACCCCTTGGAAAATTCTCTGTTCCTAGCTAGTACAGAGAAAAAGGCTTATTTTTCATTGTGGACTCTGCTGCCTGCATTGCTTCTGCACTGGAAGAGAGATGACTGGTGACTGTGCTTACTATACAACACTCACAGATTTCCCATCCCACTTAGATTTTCTGTGGCATAAAAATTCATAAGGAACAAATAATTTGCATTGTTGTTTTTCCTTATGAAGAGAACTAATATGCTTCAAAATAAATATGCATGTGTGTGTATATACATCCTCCACCCCACAAATACATGTCACACGTACGAAACACTGGGAAGGTCAGTACATCCTCAGAAGAAAACAAAGCACATACTTGAACAATGTCAAAGGAATGTATTTGATTCTAAAATAATTTTGTTCTCCAGAAGCCATGACAAACTCTAAGACTGAAGCACAGATTTGTAAACCCTGTAAGTTCCCCAAAAGGCTTTTGATGGAAATTCAGCAGTGCCAGACCAGTGCAGCAGCCACAGAAGGCACTAGAGTAAGTATTGATGCAACAAAGCCTTGAATCTAATTCAGAGTCGAGAAATTTAACTGTTTTGACAATTTAATTTAATTTTAATTTAAGTGATGTGACAACTTAATTGTCTGAAAGGTGTTCAAGAAAGGAGCAGTGTTTTACTAAAGCGTCACACAGTGCTTATCACCGAGGGGCACTGAACTCACTGAGTTCCAAAGGCTACTACCAATGAAATGTCAAGTAACCCAGGTTATATCGGGTTTCATTTTTCATTTACTAAAATGAAAACCATTAATTCAGTAAATTTGCTCATGCACACAGAAACAGAGTGCTTAATCTCTCAGAACTGTTATCCAATACAGAGAGAGATTAAATGGGATATGTTTGCATTAATTCAGAGCTAAATCACATTTGCAGGTCATGTACCACAAAACCAGTCAGAGGAAGAAGAAACAAGGAAGAGAAATTGTTTCTCCAAGGCAAAAGGCAAAAACAGGTTTGCAGGGGAGAGAGAATAGCACAGGTCATGCAAACGCATTAATCATCATCAGAAAAGAGACGGGAAAAAAATTGAAGTGTAGCAGGAGGGAAGAGGAAAACAAAATACTATAATCACAATTGTTTTGATTTAAAGATATATAATTTAGAGCAATCTTAATCTTTTCATTTTAAAACTGAGTGCTTGATGTTGGCTTGCATCAGACTGATTGCATAATCTCATCTATAACGAGACAGACTCTTTCCAGCGCATTGAGCATTATTAACATGTCAAACAACGGCAAAAATTCAGTGAAACAAAAATGTCAATAGAATCAATTACAGTATATTCAAATTTCTAATGAACTACCACATTAACAAGACAGATGTGAAATGGGCTGAATCAAATCCATCAAAAGAACTTCTGTCATATTCCAGAAACTCGTAAACAACTATCTGCAACTCTGAAAAGCAGTCATGTAAACTGATATAATGCAATACTCTTGGAAAATCAGACCTAATGGCAGTGTTTTTCACTCCATTTTTTGGTAGACAGGATAATACAATAATCCTGCTTACAGTTTAACACTGAAATATATTGCCTAGGATCTGTACTGAATAGCCATAGCAAGTCCCAAAAAGCAATTCTGAAGTACTCTCATGACTTGGTCAAAATGGTTACCACAATTAAACTATCTTCTACACCCTTTAACAGGAATTTAAAATTGACTTCTGAATACCAGATCTAAAACATTCATCAAATATACTCATCAAGTGTCTAGGAAAATGAGCTGCAAAGCAGAGTTTGCACTCCACAAAATAAGACACAAATCAGACTTTGCTGTGTCTAACTAACTGAAAATTAGTAATGCTTGTAACCAACAACACCTCTGTGGCCACCAGCAATCCTGTAACAATAGAGGAAAGTTTGCTAAAATAAAGTTTCTTTAAACAACATTGCTAGCTTTCAGCTAAAACCTGGATACACTGCAAACCACGGGTCCATCGCATCAGGATGACTCCTCTTATTACAGCATACTTGTCTTCTCCTTCTGTTTGTGCTAGGCCATTAGGGATCTGGGCTAACTTCTGGCGTACACAAGGTAGATAGCTGCTCTCATGGCTGACTGCCAGTTTTGCCTAGAATAGGATATGGTGATTCACTGTTCCCCCAAGAAGAGCCAGCTTTGGTTTGCACAGTTCTTAGAGTTTATTGTTGTTGGGTAAGGAATGGGTATGTGCAGCACTGGGAATAATTTCCATGTGTCCTGTCTTCCACCACCCACTTTGCCAGCAACAGTAAACTTTGCAAAAGTTGGCTCTTCCTCCCTTCTCAGCAACAGTGCAGAGTACACAGAGTCTGTTTTGAGGGGGCAAAGAGCAAGTTTCTTGAGGGGAGTGGAGCCTGTTGCAATGAGGATGTAGCTGATGCCTCACCATGCAGCTCCCTCCATGGAGCCCTGAGAGCTCCCTGATTCATCTTTGGATGAACTTCTCAATGGCTTCTCTCAGTCTCCTCCATTTACCGCTTTGAGTTGCCCTAACATTTAGATCCCCACTGACAGATGAAGGGTGATAAAGCCCAAAGACTCTGCAAGCCACTACTACAAGAGGAGCTTTTTATATCTTCTGATCACATCCAGTCTCCAAATGGCAGATCCTAATACTGTGCATGGCGCCACACTCTCACCCATATTAAGACAGATGCACCAAGAAAGAAAGGAAGTTATCTAGTTAGAGTGTATAATGCAGTCCACAGGCAGGTATGAAGGATCAAGTGCCTTGAATATTCACACAGCTAATAAATCATCATCATTTTAAAGTCATGTCTTGATATATGAGACTTCTTATTTTAACTGGAGAGATATTAACAGCAGTTACTGACATGAAAGATTACACAGCAGAAAAGGTTACCTTCACTGTCTTTGAATTTCTTGATAGCCACAATTTCATGTGTCTCCTGCAAAACAAACACAAAGAGAAGGAAATGAGCAAGATCTGCTGCGTGTTTTCTCTGGCCTTTTTCTCCTCCTGAACATCAGAGAAAGAAAAAAAAAAGCATCCAGAGAAATTTCACAATTGCAAAAAAACCTAATTACAAATCTGATAAATACCTCAATGATCAGGCCAAATGCAATACAAACCCACATACAGCAGATATGTCACAAATAGGAACACCAGTATAAAAGCGACAAAGTTAAATGTCCCCAAAAATTATATTTAAATACCCTGTACAACATATCAATTAAATTTCCTGAAGAATTTTCCCTGTGATTCTTATTTCTTAGTTATTCTGAAAGTCATCTTTTATCTGACCAAATTATAAGAGTGGGTGCTTATCTTTATGAGGTGAAATGAAAATAATGTACTAGCATGCAGCTAAGGCTTATGATAAGACCTGTAATTTTGGTTGCCTAAAGTTTTTGAGCTTCAAAGGTCACATATCCAGAAAGAACATGGTATTAGGGAAGTAGCTCATTTTGAGTTAGAAGTCTAGTTTTCACCAAATTTTAGAGAAATGCAAGTTTTAAAAAGAGGGCATTCCAGAATATTTGTCTCAAATTTATCAGCTGTATTTAGAATATCCTCCCTTAGGGGAAGGAAACACCAAGAGCTCAGTCTCCTACATGCTGCTGATATTGCAGATCAGCAGCATATGTAGAGTGCAATGCAATCAGCCATTATACATAATTGTCATTTACATAAAGTAATACAGAGTAAGATTGGAACACATTTTGTATACAGACCAATGCAGCAGAGATGGTAGAACTATGCCTCCTGGATTAGGAGATGGATGCTAGAGCATGGTCAGATGCAGGCCAGACCTGAAGCTTCAAACAAGTACTGAGAGGCCCAAGGTGAAAAGCAAACAGACACCCCATTGCTAAGCCCTGAGAAGATGAACAGAATTGGTGATATAAAGAAAAGCAGAGCTTTGAGCAATAAGGGAATTCAGCAGTGATATTCCCCCCAGGAGTCTGAATTACGAAAGGTTCTTTACAGATCGAATTTAGACTTTGTTACTTAAACCTTTACTTAAAAGTCCTTTTGGAGATCTGATCTCTTTTGTGAATCTGATTTTCTGCTCCTTGAAAAACAGCCAAATTGTAATTCTCCAAAACAGAATTATCATTCACTAAAATACCTTTTTTGCATTTCAAAATGTTTTTTTCAAGGCTGTACTGTGAAACAGAACAGTACTGAAAACCATGTTCAGTCTGATTGTGGAAACTCTCCTTAGACAATAGCTCATTATCCAACTCCTAGCATGGAAAACTGTCATATCCAATTAAATATATCATCTAGAGAGATTACCTGTTACAACTTGAATAAATGTTTGAGAGTTCAATGAATGTCAAAGGAAAAACACACATAATCCTAAATATTCTGTGTTCTTTATGGAACACAGAATATCCTTTCTGATTGCTACTTCTTATTACTACTAGCTTATATCATAAAGAATGAAAATTTGAGTTCACTTAGCTGCAGTTTCACTCCACTCAGCTACATTTATTACTAAGCATCTCATAATCATGTTCTAATAAAAAGTACTGGCCTCAATATTTCACTTTATATTTGCAAATACACAAGTCAAATCCCTCTCAGCATTGGCATTACCTCTGATTACTGATCACGTATATTATAAACATGCTATGTTATAAAACTACAGAAAAACACTGTTTTACAATTAAGTATACAATAACAGATATTACTGTAAACACTTTGTGCAAAAGTTAAAGATGGACACAAACTGATTATTCAGGCTTCATGATTACATGTCTCTAAATTAGGGCAAAATATGCCTCTTCTTCGTGTACAAACCTGCTAATACCTTTTAATAAAACCAAGCCAAAAATTCGATTCTATTTGCTTTATATATAAAAATAGTGACAGAGAGTAGGAAGGAGATACCTGTTTATGGGAAAAGGGTATCTCCAGTCCTAAAGATGGGAATCACTTCATGCTAGGGCTGAGTCCTTTCCTTTACCTCAAAATATGTGTGGGAATTGCCTCTGGAGAAAACATGTGATTTACTGTCTGCCCACTCAGCCACAGATGCAGTTCTCACTGCTCTGCTCCTAACCACCCAGAGGTTTCTCTCCCAGGTTTTCTCACAAGACTGTAGCAGCTGGTGTTTCCTGTCACCAGTATCAAACTAGAAGTGTTGCTAATTCAAAAGCATTTAATTTTAGCTCATTTAAAAGACAGATGTCCCCTATTTCTCCATTGTCTCTACATAATACATATGACATGTCATTTTTATTACATGTAAGTATACATGACACAAGACAGAAGTGCTTTTCCAAAACAGTAAAGTAATGTTTTGTTGTTTTCTAGAAAGATCCTTGATTTTAATGATGGGAGTATTCAAGGACAAAGTTGCTGCTCAGCATAAATCAAGGTCTAGAACTACAACCGTTATTCTCTGGAAAGAGAAAACATATCCTATTCTTGAAAATATCATGTTACAAAAACAATCTCTTCAAATGTTTGTTCCCATTTTGTTTCAAAGGTTTCTGTTAGGACTTATTTCCCTTTTTTTTTTGTATATTGTGGAAAATCTGACACAAAGCATAGGTACACAAGAAGATTCTTGAAAAATAGGCAACATTTCATCCTTCAGAAAGTTACATCATTCAGCTATAATTTCACTGCCTCACCCTATATGATTACAAGAATTTCTTAAGCATGGATTTTTTGAGCAACCAAAAGAACAAGTGTTTAAATCAGCAAACACAAGTAGACATAGCAATAGTCAATACTGAGCACATCCCATACACAAGGAGCATTTTGCTGCCTTTATTCAGGCAGTGCTGCTCAAGAAGTACCTAGTACATCACATCAGGATTTTAAGCTGATATATGAAGTGCCATATGAAGATATGATAGGGCATGTTCTGTGATTGCCTCATACTTTCCCTCTGTACAACTCTGAGGCTGTAAGGCCCAAAGATAAATGCATGCTCAACTTCTGTTAGCAAAAGTTATATCAATCGCATTCTCTACTCATAGGTAATATTTACATGTTATAAAATAGCTTAGAAGACAGCAAGAAACTGATTTGAGCCTCACTGATCCATAATTACATTCATACAATTTAGTCGGCCACACCGAAGACAGAAATTAAGTCAACAAAATTCAGTCAAACGTATCTTATGGCTAATGTCTTTTCAAAACAAAGTAGTACAGTTTGACTTCGACCTGCATAAGCCTTATGTTCAACACTTCAGTACTTAGATCTTTCAGTAATCTTCTAGCAAAAATCACAGACCATTAAGGAATCAGCAGCGAGAAAACAAAACCCCAGAAAACCATTAAAAGATGGCAAAGCATTTTTCATGAGTTGCTTAAAATGAAACCTTTAAAAACGCCCAGTTAATTCATTTTTCAAAGTTACTCTCAAAAGAAGAACAGAAAATATTAACATTTTAGTTAGTACTGATCAATGTATCATAAATGTAACATTTGTCATTATGAAAGTCTTTAAACGTAGGCCAAGCTACCCCGTGATGTACATTCTGAGGGTAACAGGCATTGTTACCTGCAAGTGAATCAAGTCCTTAAGTCATCACCCTGACACTGTCTTGACTCCATTTCCATTCTGCCTTAAAACACTACTACCTTTGGACAGCCCTAACAGACTGGAATACAGCTTCCTGTCTTCTCAGGATTTATAGTATTAGGTGCTGGCAGTTTTACTTTCAAAATCTAGTGGAGTGCCTCTCTGTAGAAATAGAGAGATGTACAAGATGATGGATTAGATTTCTTTTTTCAAACAGTTTGACATTAGGAAGTATAAGTCATAGCACTGTGTATTCTTCTACACCTAAAATACTTTGGGGAAATTGCTTCAACAGGTGCTTCTCTGTTTTAATCTTATATTTCTCACTTGAGAAAATTGTAATTCTCTTATTTTTCAAGTAACCCCTCCCCCACTTGGTTTATCTATGAAATATGACTCCTAGCACAGAAGAACTTTCAGGAAAGTGCTTCTGAATCTAAAAGCCCTATTTATTTTTAGGAAGAGACAGAACCTTTGGTAAATAATGACAGAACAGTATGTCTGAGTTATCACAATGCCTTTATTTATTGGAAAATTGCTTAGACTCTTTCCAACACATACATGCTAGAGTTTACTTGAGAAGAAGCATCTAGAATGAATCACCACAAATGAAGTTTATATCTCTTGAAACGAGAATGTTATTTACTAACCATCAAAGTGCAGGAGAAGACTCTTAACAGAACAAAGATTTCTACACTTCACATGTCATTTTAATGAACATGGCTGCACTGTCCCCTGGTTGAGGAAGAACAAAAGGAAGAATAGAGAAAGCTTAAACCACTCTAGACACACTAGAAGATTTTCAAGGGGAACAACTATAAAAGCTCAGCTATTACACTGGGGAAAGAAACATACGGAAAGGCTGAAACGTTAAGCTACAAGTTTGACAGGCTAGTCCCTCCTACTTTCATTTAAGATGTGCAGGGGCACACAGAGTGATTCAGAGCAGGACTAAAGTTAAGGTTCCCCCCCCTTCCCCTCTCAGTCTCACACTCTCTCTCTACCTAAGTGGAGGAAGTAGCTTACCTAGACCCACAAGGAAGCCTAGGGTGCTCATCTCTAGACCAAAGCTAGCTCTGTGCAAATTCTCCCTGCCTCCTCTTTGACATTACACTGCGTGCTGGCTCTTCATAGACTCTGGGAATTAACAGTTGCTTTAACCCAATGTCGTAACATTAGCATTTACACGCTGCTACAACCCTAAAATACTACCCTGAAAAGAACACTTGAAGGAAGTGAACCCACTCAGTATTTTCTACTAACTGCTAGGCTGATGATAGAGCTTAGCACTGAAACTTTCATTGATCCAAGCAGATTTTTCATATTTATTCACAATTTTCTCCAAGCAAGAAAGTAAATATGCATCCCCAAAGAATTTGTACAATAATGAAAAGGATCTGGAATTAAAAGCAGCTTTTAAATACTATAAATGTAGCTATTCTAGCTTTTTATGGTAAACTAGTACTACAGTAGCAATTTTAAAATAGTCTGTCCTTCATTTCATTCTATTGTAGCACTAAACCATATAATTTTACAATTTGACAGTATTCTTAATCCCAACCATAGATGTAAAACAGAAATCAAATGCAGTAAATGTCTATAAAATTTTTATGATACTGAATGTCAATAATAGCAATTTTAGCTGCAAATCTCAGTCTTCTTCCAGTTCTTTTTGATTTATTTTGGTCTGTTAACACTGGAAATTGTGAAGAGAAAAGCTGTTTATAAACAGCATAATTCTGCATTGGACAAATATACCAACATTATTTAATTACTTCTTATGGCATTATCTTGACACTTGGCATAAAGTGGTAACAAAGTGGAAAATATAGAAAGGCAACCTCTTTTATCGTTATAGCTTCCCTTAAGATATTGCTGACTCCATAAATGCAGAGGCCAAAAAGACACTTATAATTACATTGTATTTCCTGATTTTTTGTTACTATTAATCCAATGTTCCTTTCCCAGGCACCTTGTAATTCAAGTGTAGGTAGAACTTAATGGAAAACACTCGTTTTGCTTGTTTGTTTTTTTAAACATGCATCAGTGCCAAAGTTTTCAGTGTTGTTTTCCCAAGTTTCAGTGAAAATAGTTTCAGCGAAAATAGTTTCAGCATGATTGGCTGAACATGTGAAGTTTATCATAATTCAGGCTTTAGTTTAGAAATCTTTACTTCTGCAGTGAATATAATTTATTTTTTATCTGGTACTTCCACATTTTAAATTTTTGTCTTTTTTTTCTTATCAACAGTCTGACAGGCATTTTCTCTAATTTGTAAAACAAGACCTACTGTGAACCAAAGGCAAACTTGTCAAGCAGGTTCCTGAGGCTGAAACTCTTCAGGTGGAATTCAGTTTCAGATTAAGACATCTAAATTCAGGCACCTGCGAGTTGTGTGCTCAAGCTTCTACTACAAGAAGCAGAGCGGAAGAACTCTAAATTGACCAGTCACTCAAGACAGGATTCAGTAGACTAAAGACAGGTGTCTAGTAGCATTTATGATTCCCTAGGTGTCTACAACACTCACATGGGATTAGCAGAGAAGCAAAACTCTCTAGAGCAGAAGCTAGAGGTAAGGCATAGCATCCCAGGCCTCACCATCAGCATTCAGGACTTCTGCTTAGGCAACTACAGTGTGGCTTTCATCTCCAATGCTTTTCTGTGATTCTCTCTACTCCTTGACTAGATTTTCATTGACTATAGTGGGAGTTTAGACACTTGTACAAGTGCACACATACATATCTAAATTTGTATCTTAATCATGTCACCTTTCCAGGTCTACCAGCACATGAAGAGAAAAATCAAATCAAAGCATATATTCAGCTTAAGCATGTATGGGAAATGCATGGAAATTACATTTGACATTTCCAATCATATGTAAAAATCTGTGGGGTGGGTTTTTTTCTCCTTTTAATTTAATAATTATAGGTCCCTTCTCTCTTTATTAAGTACCTTCCCCAGTCTCCACAACCTTTCAAAGACAATCAAGAGCTGTCCTGCTGCAAGGACTCAGTACTTTTGGATGCTGAGCATCTGGTTCCAATAAATCATATGGGCTTTCTTGAGTAATTCCCAACTCCATCCTCACCCGCTACTGGTAATTCCTCTTCTTCTTCAACATCTTCACTAAGCAGAGAGACCTGGGAGACTCTGCTGGTGAAAATGAAGGCAAAGAAGACACTGAGCACCTAAGACTTTACCTGGCTCTGCTGCCACTAAATTGCCTGCCCCTCTCAGCAACAGGCCCACGCTTTCCTTGTTCAGCCTTTCACTACCAAAATAGCAACAGAAGTCCTTCTTGGTGCCTTTGCAAGTCACAAATCCAGTTGAGCTCTGGCTTTCCCAACATCATCTGGATTCACCCAAGCAATGTTTCTAGATTCCTCCTTTGCCATCTGTGTGCTTCAGCCTCCTGCATGTTGCTTTTTTGCACTGGACTTCCATCATGAACTCTCTGCATAGCCAAGTCAGTCTCCTGAGAAGTCTAGTTGCTTTACTAAGCACTGAGATTGACCATTCTTGTGTTTGGAGGATGTTGCTCTTAAAGGACTGCCAGCTTATCCTTGCCTTATAGAGCTGCCTCCCATGAGCTCCTTATCTACCAGTTCCTTGAATACTCTCTGTTCAAGGTCTGTACCCTCTTAACATTTTCCCCTCAATGTACTCATGATCTTGAACTCCATTATTTTGCAACCCATTGAATAGTTCTCCTCATTTTCCCTACCCATTCTGTGGGTACCCCACAGAATACTAAATCAATGCTCTTTCCTATTTCCCTTTCAATTAATCTGTTTTTTAAAAAGTTTGTTTCCAATCTCTATATTGATATGTATTTCAGTGGACACACCTTCATTTCTTCTCAAAGCATCTACATTCAGGTTTGCAGAGAAAGGCTTTTATTCTCTGCAATTATACAGACAGTGCACTCCCTGGATAGGAGAAAGAAATTCTTGCCTCTTAAGAAAACTGCCGTTTCGCTCTGCCAAGCATTTAAAACTGCTTTCCTTTTATAGATTTTTCTCTTCTTTATAGAATAGCATTAAGGATTCAAATTCAATCCAAACTGCTTAAGAAAAAAGACAGCAGGCAAGATTCATACCTCAAACACATAGGAGTTTTCGCGATCACTGTTGCAGAGGTCGGAGGAGCAGGAGGAACAGGAGGGCTGCCTCTACACAAGCTGCATGGTAATTTAGCTAACTTGAGAAGCAGAACATACATGAGGAAATAAAGGAATCTTCACCCAAGGAAGACTTCTGTTACTACTAACAGATGAAGAAGAAATGGCAGCTATGTCTTCATAAAAATAGCTTTTCTACAGATGAAATTTCAGCTTTGGAGCTAAATTGAGAAGGCAAGTCTGCGGACTTATTTCAGGCAGTTTCTACAGCATCCAAAGACTTGTGGCTAGATCAGTATATTTTCTCTTATATTTCAATAAGGAGAAAAAAGTCTAAACATCACAGAAGTTCCAAGAAGACTATAAAAAGCTCTTCTAACAAAAAATGCCCCTACTGATAAGACTATCTAACACATCTCACTTTTAGATCTTGCACACGCACATGTGCTTTTGAGGCAGGAAAAAAATACCATGCAGAATTTAGGTTCACTGTGAAAGTTTGCCCAAATATGACAAATACTTCTCGGAAAAAGGGGAAGGAAAACTATCTTGATCTTACCAAGTTTACTGTCACAAATGCTGGGAAGACTGTGTGGGGAGAGGGGATAAAAAAGCGCAGCATGAAGAGCTAAGGGCCAGGGAATACTGAGGCTGAAAAGATTCAGAAAAGAATGCAAATGCAGTCTGAAAAGAGACTGGAAAAAACAACTGGGATAAGGCACCTGGACTCAGAAGCTAGCATTAAAATCAGCATAACAAATAAATGAATCTCTTAATGTCTAAACTTTTAGTGGAACCCAATTTAACTGAAAGCAGAGGCATGATGAGAATTCAGAAATAGCTGCAAACCCACTAAAACCACAGATGAGTCTCATTTCCCAGTGTTCTGGTATGCACGGGGGATGAAGGCAACAGGTTACTAGCTATGCCATCTCAAATACTACAAACTGACAGCTGTGTGACAACTGCGTGGGTATCCATATGGTGTTATATGATGAATTTTGTATTTGAGAAGTCTAGAAAATTATGGGGGAAAAAAGTAAGTTTATCACAGTGTATATAAGCAAGACAGTATTTGAGGGGAAAAGGTAGCATTCTTTCATTAGAAATACTGGTTCATGCAACAGAAACCCAAGCCCTTCTCCAGGTCTAAAATAAAACCGGCAACCTCCAAAGCTAAATTTAAACTGAGAGCAAGTATATTCTGTGTTTAAAAAGACTCAATAAATCTACATAAAACTCAGAATATTTCCTAAAGTACAGTCGATCTCATTTAGCTTTAGCTAGCTAAGAATTAGATATTCAATGTGCATTGTTTAGGCTTTCCCTGCAGCTAGTAAAAGCAGGTGAAGGAGACAAGATTTGGCCAGAAGGTTACTGATTTTAATAATTTCCAGACGGTAAGAATTACTTTTTGGATGTTGCACTCTCTCAACTTATATAAACGAGGGAGATTGGTTATGCAAGACCTAAGCACTGAAACAGTGGGTGAGATTAATTCCACCCAAGTTAGTTAACTTTGCAGCCCTTCTGTCTGCATGCTTTATTTTTGCACACAAACTTACATGCATGCATGTGTTTCTAAGGTACATTTTAGAAAACTGATCAAGACTAGTAACCTCAGAGATAGTATCTTCTCTGGATGACTATTCTTGAGTTCCATTGATACATTAAGATCACCACAGTCCATTGGATTGTATTTGTAATTCATATGCTAGAAACATAAATAAAGTATTCCCAACTGTGCTACTGAAGTAAGAACATCTCCATTGCCAACGTAACGGCGCAGCGTCAATTCTCACATCCCACAAAGCAATCTGGCATAGCTAGCAGCAACACCAGAATTTCTGAAGTTCATCCTTCTTCTTTAACCTGCACGTTAGGGAATAAAGTAGATATTTCACTGGTGAGTATCTTTATGAAGCTATAAATATCCTTGCTATGAGCTTTCCCTGATATAATTGAGGGTACTACCTGAGACCAATAAAGCTTTAAATAACTTGCAAAGAAGGCCCCTGGAAGTACCTCCTTTCCTTATGTTATCTTCCAGAAGAATGCTCCAGACCAGATCCTTGAGCAAGAGCTCAAAGATTTAACATGAGAGGCTGCCATAAGAAAAATATCGATTTAGAATGTATGTTACAGTGATCTCTCAGTTCCAAGGCACTATAAAGATTCACTTAAACAGAAGTGAAAGAAGAAGTAACAATTGGAAAAGCTTTAGGATTCTTTGTGGAGTAAAGGTTTCAAACTTTTTAGCTAGTAAAATTCCTCATCACTTTTTAGTAACAGTACTGTTACTTCAGATCTGTTTGGTGGATAGAAAATATTTAAGATTACTGCCAAAATCAAAAAACTAAAACTGTACAAGTAAGCTTGGAGCCTCATTGCAGTATGTGGTCTAAACTAAATGCAGATATGGAAAACAAAGCTTCTTTCAGAGAAGGCTGCCTTCTGTCCTTTGTGAACTGACATAGTAGCAAGCCTTCTGGTGGTACAGAGAGTAAACAATAGTTCTAACAGCAGTTTGCTGACTAACATTTGTGTTTGAATGTGCTATGTCTGACCTGGTTTCATTATAACATGATTCTGGGTGTGTTGTTTGGGTTTTTTGCTCTGGGTGCAACTAGTAATATTAAAAAAAGTTAACCAATAAATCATTAATTCCACTAAATCCAGTTAAAATCCTCATTGAAAAAATAAAAAGAATCAGTCTCCTCACACAGTTTTCATTCATGTAGTACTGTGTGAATAGTCAACCATTGCTACCTCTTCAAAAAACTATGGCCTTGCAGAATGTTAATTGTTAACCTACCCTACTCTAAAAATCAAGAGGAAGAAACCTAAACAAATCCATGGACAAAAGATCCCTGGGCCTAACTTTTCCTCCACTTCTGTCTTTCCACATATTTGTTCTTTGCAAGAATCAACTATACTCTCATAATTTGATTCCTAGCCAGATATGTTCAGAAAAGGCATGTTCACCCATTGAAAAATCTTGGACTTACTGTTTACTGTAGAAATAGAACTATCAAAACCAAACAGATCTTTCATTTTCACATTTCTTTTTTAATAGCTCAGAAGTGGTAAAAGATTATCTTCCTTCACACCAACATATTCAAGGAGAAAGCACAAGATACTTTAGCAATGAGGATACATTTTCGGAAAGTTCCTGAAACATGATCCTCAGATGAAGAGACAAGTGAAAGCTGAGAAAATATTGTCACAAGTCTCTGGCTGTGAAGTTTTTTATTCAGAATTTTGTTAAAGCCCTGTACATGCCTGCTCAGTACTTTGGTAGAACAACAGAATCATTGTCATTCATGTTTCGTATTGAGGCACAAGTGTTCAGTTCTCCTTATGTTCATAAAAATAAAACGGACCAGCATAACAGTGTGCTAACTAGTACATACAAAAATCTGTTAAGAGGCAATATGGGCTAGTATCAGTTTCTAGAACTGACCAGAAGAGACCACTTTGCTGTAACTCATTAACTAATGTGTGTGTGTATATACACATTTGTGCCCAGTTCTGTACATGTACACGTGTAATTGAAAGGATGTTGGTAAAGCAACAGAAGCTAACATAAATGAAAACCTATCCATTTCATTGTGAACCATGGTGAACAGAAAGTCAGAAATACTACAGACAGATTGATGTCCCTTGATTTGTTTCTCTGATACTGACAGTCTCAAGAGATTTGTTTTGCAGTCTCTATTTTATGTTGAGGACTATGGATGAAGGGGGCACTACACCCCAGAATTAGAGGAGAAATACTACTCCCTCACCCTTTTTTTGTTTGTTTGTTTGTTTAAAAAGAACCTGCTAGAGTCCATGTTTTTAGAGATGATGTTTGGCCTCTATCCTTTCTAAAGGTCACTAGGGAAGGTCCTACTGATTCTCTTTTGCTTCCCAAATAGTTTTGGCTCCTTAACACTGCAGCAACATTTATAGCCATGGAAGCAGGAAGGACATAGAAAATTAGAGCACTTTCAGAGCCCAGGTTGCAATTCCATCAGAAAGTATCTTGTATATGTTTCTTAACACAATTCTTCACTGGCTGATGCTTTGAGGGGGGAAAAAAAAAAAAAGGTATGCACCACTCGGGTGAGTTTTTCACACAAACAGTCACAGGAAGTTTGATCCTGTAGAAGCAGGAGCTAGTCAGCTCCACTCTGCAGATGGCATCGCCTCTAACATATTTCTGTGCATAAACATGGCATTACTCCATCTCCTTTGGAAATGTTAATTGATTTCAAGAAGATAGCTTGCCTCCTGGTCAAGAAGCACACTGTCAAAAGAAGAGGTAGGTGTAACCAGCCAACCAAGTTTTTTTGGTCCTACAGAATTTCATCTTTCCACATCTCAGTTCATGATCACACATACAAATATCACCTACCTCTGTCATACCTGAAAACCTCACAATTTTTTACAAAAGCTTCTCTATAGCCCAAAGGAAGATTGGTAATGATGGCAATTCTCTTCAGCCACGGTTAAGTCTAAGAAACCTGCTTCACAATTAATTTTCAGCACACTGGAATCTGTGGCAATCTTCTGTCATTAAAACTGTATGGAAAATATGCTTCATAATACACATAATACATTTGGGAAGGAGTTCTCAATATTATAAAGATCGTTTGTGGACTGATAGATGAGGACAGTTGTTCAATAAGGCAGCAGAATTCTGTACTGAACACAGAACAAGTATCCTTTCAGAGAACATATCTGCTGCAGAAGTATGTAACAGATCAGGGTAAGTATAAATAGGATATTGGGGGATGCGTTAAGAGAGTATGCACACAGGCATGAGAAGAAACTGCACAACAGGGTTTCAAGAGACAATGGTACTGATAACAGTGAAAATGGTTCACAGGATGGTGCTTCAATAGTAAAATGGAGTAAAACATTATGCCAAGCCCAGAAGGTTTCAGCACAGCTGACTCACAAGCAGACACTGCATCCTAACAACAGGAGGATGGCCACAAAGTTGGAGCTTATAACATATGCAAGTCTTTCTCCTGTTAGCTCATCAGGGAAACATTAGAAACATACTTTACAAAAACAAATTCCAAACAAAGACAAGCAGAAAACAGACTAATGGATGATTAAGTAAGCAAGATTGAGGCTAAGGACCAACCCATAACAACAGACAACACCTAAACGTAAGTATACACAAAATAGCGAAGAACTAGTTTGTCATCACCACCAAGAGGAACTTCAGAGATGTAGTGGGAACTTGCAAGCTACTTACTGTTAACCTCCATCCTGCACATTGCAGATACTGCCCAAATCAGATGCCTCCCATGTGGGCACACTCTCACATTTATACTTCCAAGAGTGTGGGTATGAGGGTACAGGTAAATGAAATCATCAAACAACGGGAATCCCTGAGTACAATCATTTCACTTCAAGACCTGCAGATATTCACCCACTCTTTATGTAAGATCAATACTGGACTCCGTTATACTAATCTTTCTATGCCATAGTACTGTATAGCAATTAGTGGGGGAAGAAATAAAAGATGCTTTATCAAAGTTTTTAAGGTGCAAGCAACCATAAAACTGGAAAGCAATGTTGGTGTCTGTTTCCAGAAAAGTTACCTGTGCTGTTCAGAAACAAATCCTCACTTTGTTACACATTTGGAAAAGTGAAAATAGAATTGCATGAAGTGGGTGTTTTTTCATACTAGGCAAATTAAACCATTATGTTCTAAGATGTTAGGATTTAAAGGGACTTGCACAAAGATTGGTCTAATAGTAATGTAAGCTAAATTAAATCAGGGATGATGAAAATGCAGATACTTTTTAAATCCAGAGCATATTTTAGTTTTCCTCTTAAACTAGATAGCTCAATAGACAGCCTTTAGAAAAGGAGAACCTAGCATTCAACTGACTGTCCTTGAGTAAAAGCAAGCAGCAGACACATAGCAAAACAGAAATATGTGTCAGGAAGAATTTCAGAATTGTAATATATGTATCAGGGATAGATAGCATAAAGAACACTTACAGTTCTGTGCAAACATGTAACAATTGCTATCAGCTGAAAGACTGAGCATGAAGCAATCTTAACAAAAAGGTCTCTGTTCTAGAGCTTATTGGCCTCCCACTGTATCCAAAATTTCTAGATCACTGATGCCACGCTTGTCTAGTCTCTTACTTAGGCTTCTAGCTGTAATCAAACACCACATACAGTAAGCTCAATTATTCAATTCTTTGCACAAAATTTTACACACTTGTACACATTTTAAGCATCTGTAATAGTATAAATGCAAAATACTTTCCTTTTCTTCTTCATTTATTGTTATCCAGGCTTTGAATGAGAAGCAAATACCACTATACTTGAAAAAAGTAACAAATATTTTTTTATTCAAAAAGAATAGAAAGTTTTCTGCATTTCAGAAGGGTATCCCACCAATTAGGAGTTACACAGCACTGAGTAATCATGGAAAATTAAATTGCTTTAACCAGGATGTTCAAAAGGACAACTTACTATTTAAAAATCACACTATAATCTTTACTGATAAAAAAATACATGTGCCAAGAAGACCCTATAGCTTTCAGATAAAGTGAAATGATAGGAAGTTTTCACTATTATTGCCAATGTTCTATCTACACTGTCAAATGTTCATTTCCCAGGACTTCTGGCTTTAAAAAAAAAAAAAAAAAAAAAAAAAAAAAGGCTTTAAATTTAAGAAAAAAAAAAGAAAGAAAATAAAGTTATGTAATTGGTATATTCAAGACACTTTAGCGTATTAAAATTCTAGACCAACTTGGTCTCTACAAATAATTTCAGAAGTCAACTAGATGGTCCAGATCCATTTTTATCATGGTACATTTAATAATCTACATTAATGATCTTCTGAAACACTGAGTTGTGCTCTATTAAATTTAAGAAAAAAAAAAGAAAGAAAATAAAGTTATGTAATTGGTATATTCAAGACACTTTAGCGTATTAAAATTCTAGACCAACTTGGTCTCTACAAATAATTTCAGAAGTCAACTAGATGGTCCAGATCCATTTTTATCATGGTACATTTAATAATCTACATTAATGATCTTCTGAAACACTGAGTTGTGCTCTATTTTACTGGCCTTTGTTGGATACGTGGAGCATCCAGAGATCAATGACTAAGTTAGTGCTCCCAGAGCTGCTCACACGTCCTAGATAAGTTTAAGAACTCCACAAGAATGCCTTGCAGGAAAACAATTACACTTAAATTTAGAAATATAATTTTCTTTGCATCAATTATGCTACACAGTAATTTGCAATTTGATGACAAGACTAGACTGTAATCCAATATTCAACCAAGTTCACAGTACTACAGATGTAGTCCTATAATTAGCCATATGCTGTTCCCTCTCCCAAATATTAATTTGCATTAACTATAAATTCCCTAGTCTGCACCACTACTTTCCTAATGATCCAAGACCCTACATTACGTCTCTAATTGTCATCTCTTTCAATTTCTTCTGCTGCTGGTTCTAGGAAATCCTGTAGTCATGTTCTTAAACTTTAATTTTCAGCATAACATTCTCAACTTTTTGCAAGCAAAAAATAATTTGTATGGATAGTCTCACTTTGGGCGCTCAGCACATTCACACTTAAAAATAGGATTTCACTTACAAGGACTTTGAAATGAGATACACACTGGAAGCTGTTTGTAATTAAGAGCCATTAGGGGCAGCCACAGGACACACTGTTGCAGGTCTGAATATGATTCCTGTATTATTACAAGTGTAATGTTATACAGTCCCTGTGCAGATGGAGTGTGCAGTGACTACTAAGGGCTGTGTTTATTTACCGGCAATATTCCAAGTAAAGCTGTTATTTGTGGCATAAGCAGTATAAGCTTTCACTTAGTAAAACCAGTACCCATAGCAAGAATTCCTAAAACCTATTATGTAAAAAACTATCAGAAATACACACAGCTTCTGTAAGAAACAAAAGAAAAAGTGCAAAAGAGGTCTGGTTAATCCAGAGCCATTAGTGTGACAAACTGGAAGAAACTGACTAAAAGAAATACTGATCTGAGATACTTTGACTTCAAATTGCTTATCTTTGTCCTAATTTAAAGTGAAAACCATCAGTAATATATTTCACATATCCTTTCCAGGTAGGATGAATCACTCCTGTTATTTTTAACTCAGGCTTCTATGCTTCTTTCAGTTACCTGCACTACTGGGGTACAAGGGTGAGCATTTGTTTTGCTCTCTCCTCCTCCTTGTTTTGAACATCATTTGCAGCATCAGGTCTCTGCATCCCAACTTTGTGCTGCATGAAATTGCATTACCTAATATTATAATGGCCAAGTCAACTTAAGCCATCCTAATTTGTAGCACTGAAAGCAAATACCCTCACACTATACTATTTCAAACTGAACGCATCTGAAAAAAAATAAAAATCTTAGTATCCCCTTCTACAGTAAGTTAGTTTTTCCCCTCTGAAAGCTCTCTCACACCTTCGCCCTGTCCCTTCCATTTCTAAATATCAGCCTTTGGAGAACAAGGAGGAAAGGAATGCCAATTTTTAGTACTGAATACCACCCATATCTGAGCAGAGTTCATAACATGACAAGTACAAAGCAGGACATAAGGGAATGGAATATCTTATAAGGGGCCATTTATAAAGCAGTTTGGATTGTCATAAAAGGCTCAAAGGGAAACAATATATCTGCAAACACCAAAGCAGCACAGTTCCATTGATATGGCTACAGACAGACTGACCAATGTGAACAACAAAAACCATTTCATTTCATAGAATTATACAGTATCATCAGTTGGAAGGAACCCAGAAGGATCACCAAAGTCCAACTCCTGGCCCTGCACAGGATACCCCCAAAATCACACTGTGTGTCTGAGAGCATTGTCCAAATGCCTCTTGAACTCTATCAGGCTTGATACAGTGACCACTTCCCTGGGGAGTCTGCTCCAACGCCCAAGCACCCTCTGGGTGAACAACCTTTCCCTATTATCCAACCTACACCTCCCCTGACACAGCTTCATGCCATTCCCTCAGGTCATTTAATGCATTTGTGCCTGCTTTGTATATCCTGGCCAGGCCCTCTTAAAGAAACCATTGTATGTGACTGGAAAATATATCAAGGGTTTGTATAAGACCAAATTAAATAAATCCCTGAAATAGAGCACACCTTAGCAATCTATAGCAGAAGTAACAGACAGAAGACAATATAATGCCACAACACATCAATGAAAAATTAAGGCTTTAGAAACTGTCAATACCAAGTTTGCATGTACTCTGCACAGCAAGCAGTAATAGATGTTCATCGTATGTCATTTATATATACATATAGGAAAGTGATAACTGAAGAGAATTAGCAGTAATCAAGGTTGCCTCTCACTGCTGCACTCAAGGGAATGCCATGGAAGCAGAGTATGGAAGCCCATGAAAGAAATACATCTAATACTTCACACCAGAATTCTGTAAAGAATAGTGAAGTTGAAGCAATTGGTTATTAAAGAGTTAATACAATTTTCAGCACTACAGCTTGCCTAATCGCTCTACTTTCCTCACATAATACTTAAGACATATCTCAACTTTGACTACTGCAAATATTTACTACTGGCACACTATTTATTCAGAAGCTCAATACAAGTCTCATGTTCACTATATGTGTTTCACACAAGTTTTGGCACAAAAACACATCAGTGATTTGGTGCTTTAGCCTGAGGACTAACAGAATTAAGTGCAGTAATCCTCCATAGGTAAACTGCCATTACTGAAAGAAAACAGTGTGCTGCACAGAGATTTGCCCTTGGCCACGATTAAAAACAAAAATCTTGCCACAAAGCCAAACCACATTTGATTAGTTGAGAAAATTAGCAATGCTGCTTTTAATTACATACAAAAATCAAAGAAAAAGATGAGCAAAAAAATCTGAGGATGTAACCAAACAGAGGCAGCAATGAGATAGCAATAGTAACAATGAGAGAATATGCCAGATCTTAGACACTAATCAATAGGATTTGGCACTGCACTTTTTACCTGGTTTTAACTGAATGTTAAATGTAAACTGATGATGTATAAAAAGATACATAAGGACAGAACACACAGTGTACAAAAACATCAGTTAATACTTTAAACAGTACACACTGGCAAGAAGAAGACTTAAAAGGCTCAAACATGACAAAATTAAATATTAGGCTATGAAGAAATTGCATGGAAGTATTAACTCTGTTTAAAAGGTTAATCTTCATTATTCTTCAGTACACTGAAGTGGCCAAATAATTCTGTAAACTAATGTTTCTTTTTGCTTGTTTTTAATATAGGAATTCAGTGGTATTTACTTTAAAGAAATAGGTCTAAAAATATCTCATACTATGAAGAACAACCAAACCCAGATACAATTCTAAAATAAAAGACCAGAAAAAACAGGCCATTAGGCAAGAGATGCCGTACATGTAAGAACAACTGGCATCAAATTTCCAAATCATTAAGCTGCATCCCCTCAGGCTCAAGGACTCTGATAACACACAGCACACTGCAAGAGAAGAAGTCTAGATTTCATAAATTTCTACTGTGCTTTTAGAGAAACTGCACCACTACATACCTTCCTGCATACCTAGCTAACCTAAAAAACCACCATAAATTGATAGATGGATGGATGGATGGATAGATAGACAGATAGATAGATAGATATGTAGGCACAGAACCATAGAATATCCTGAGTTGGAAGAGACCCACAAGGACCATCAAAGTCCCACTCCTGGCCAGGCACAGGACAGCCCCAAGAATCACACCATGCGCCCAAGAGCATTGTCCAAACACTTCTTGTGGTTTGACTGCTTGCTAGCAGCACTGCTTCCTCCACACCCTGGCTCTGTGCTGAGGTCTGCCTCATTCTAGCAAATGAGCCCCTGTTCCAGTGTCATCATATTGTCTGCCTAAATACAGTCTCTACTTATCTCAGTCATCTAAGGATATATTCACCTCATTTCTACAAACTCTGACGTGCAGCTGCAATTATCAATGTTCCTCCCTACATACACAGTTTATTATCTCACAGTATAAGATCCCATTCCCTTTTCACACTGGCTTTCAGCTTAATTTTTTCCTTTAGGCTTCCTTCTCCATGTGCCTATCTTTGGACACCTATGGCTTTCCACAGCACCTTCCTATCATTTTACTGATTTCAAATAACAATATTATCCTATTAATTTAGGATCTGATGTAAGAGGCCTCCTCATAGTTGTGCCTAAGTTTCTGTAAGCAAAGGTTAACTCTGCATGAAGTGGCAAGCCCACTTTGCAACGTAAAGGGGATAGTGGTTTGATTTAAAGGACAAATATTTGACAAGTCTTAACCATTAGCAAGGATTCTTTTCCTCAGCCATGATCTGCTGAACTGCACACTGCTGAACTGTGCAAGTGGCTTTTCTTTTCAGAAAACATAGCCAAGATCCAAATAAGCCAAACCAGCCTACTTTAATAGTTCGCAAATATCAAATGTCTTTCCATTAATTTCAAACACAAGGCACTTCACCATATTTCCTTAGGAAAAGTCCTCTGATTAAATGAAAAAAAGGCAAAAGCTTTTCAGAACATCAGATCTGCTTTATCAACATTATTTGTATTAGTTTTACATTAGAAAAACCCTGTGGCTAAACAAGTAATCTTTATGCACAAACCACAATTATCAATGAAGGATTTGTGATAAAAACATGCTGTATAATAAACACAGTCATTCTAGAGGAGCTACTTTAGCTTTTCTGATAATGTTCCCTTAGCAAAGGAAAAACGCATATAATAATGACAAGGTATTTGATCCTTGTGCCATTCTCTCCAATTTAAATCCACATACACATGCTAGTGAAATGCACTGAGGCAGAAAGCTACATATTTATTGAAGCACTACTGGATTATATGTTGGAAAATTGTTGCAGTTAGGGGCTGGCTCCTCATTTCAGACAAAATTTACCCTCTCACCAATACAATGGAGATATATTAACTTACAGTAGCTGAGAATTTGATCCTGGTGTATTACCACTATTTGTAAAGATGAATATAAATACTTAGACATTCAAAATATGCCCATAAGCAGAAAAACAGTAAAAAAAAAAAAACCCAAAACCAAACCAAACCAAACAAACAAAAAACCAAACAAAATAAACCAAACTAAAATAAACCACATATCCTTGTATTTTTAGGAAATTCTGTCAAAACTGCATGAAAATGAATTTAATTTTTGTTTTCCCATACAAGTAGGAAATGTCAATGTGTAACTTTTAGACAGTTATTCTTTTTTAGTAAAACAGATAGCTCCTAAAGTCATCTGCTCTTAGATGCTCAGAGCAGCTTGGTTTAAGTAAGTGAGAATCAAAAATCAGTAAGGTGACAGCAACATACCTCACCTTTTCTTCAGATTGCCAAATACTGGAAACCCTAGGTCTTAGAAAACCCACTTGCTAGAAGCTTTAAGAAATACCACTTAGTTTTAGAACTTCAATACAGTTGTTTCGATTAAGATGACACTGTAGAAAAAAATGGTGTGACTACCTAAAAATTTGGATCCTCACAAGCAAGTCAGCATCCTTACATGGGATATTGGAAGAAGCAGCTCCTCAGCTAAAGGAAAACTTCTGCTTTCTAGTTATCTGGTATATTGCAAGGTATTCTTATATATGGGAACCTGGACAACAGATTACTCTGCCACTGTACTAGGCTCTTAGAGCAGTGAACCCTTTTGCATGGCATGCAGAGCTTAAATTTCACTCTGCAATGCAGGAAATCCTACAACTTCCTGAGTCTCAGTGAGGATACCTTCCATGAAGAATAGAGCTGTCCAGTATAAACTGAATTGTCACTATCCAAGTGTTCCCAAACTATTTACCCTGAATTATTATACTGTAACTATCTAAAAAATGTACCAAAGACTGTTAAAGGCCCCCAAGCCCAACAAGGCTGCAGCTTGAGATAGGTTCTTTCCAAGTTCTAATTTATTTTCCTTTTTTAAGCCAGTATAATAGTGTAAGCCACTCCAGATATGTGCAGAAGTCCTTCTGTGCATGTGCTAAAAGCCACACAGGAACACAAGCCCTCTGCACAGTATTAATTTTTTCTGGAAAAAAGTATAAACTACATTAAAAAACCCTTTTATATATCCTCGGATCACAACAAACTAATAATTGTAGAATTCTGAGATGTTTTTCTTCAGAGATTTTGTTATATGACTTCTCTGCAGTTCATGTCAGTTCCATGTTGATGAGCAGCAAGTTCAGATAACACTACTTTAACTACTGTGTAAGTTGGATGTATCAGGTTGTCAGACTTCATTTTTGTCTCAAAAACATTTTTTATTTCCTTTTTTACTTCTTCCTCTTCTTCCAAATGAAAATCAAAAAAACAAAAACTCACTGCTTTCTTACTGCCACTTGATTATCCTACAGCTGTTAAAATCCCACCTGGATCCCAGTCCCTCTCCCCTGCCCCTTCCAAGACAGGTAAGTGCTTATACAGCAGTATTTGGCAAATAATTTGGCACTCTAAGTGAGACTGCTTGAGCACAAACTGTGTTCCAAAACGAACTTTTTTACTTTAGTCACTTTCTTTTCAAAACTCTTTTAGCTGACATTAATGAAACATTAGTTGTTCTTCATATATTTCAGATGAATATTAAACACCAAACAATCGAATTTTGGTATTAGATAAAGACATTTACTCTGACAATTGCAATAAAAAAAACTGAGTAACTGACTGCAAGAAAAACCCCAAATACCATGTCTCATACATGGTACCACCTTAGTTCCCATCAAAAGTCTCTGCTTCACCCAAGCACCAACATTTATCTCTGACTTAAAGCAATTTACTTACCTTGTGTCTGCATTTAAGTACAACGCCATAGGCTCCTGAAACAAAGAAGACAAGAGATAAATCATCTTAAAGCCGAAAAAAATTAAAAGCAGCAAGATCAAACAGTCTTCAGTCATCTCCTGGCTGTAGAAATAATACTGTTCCTGATATTGCTACCCAGAACTTGCATATACAGGTACTAAACCTCTGTGCACTGAAACAGTTTTATAAAAATTCCTTGAAAGTAAATGGATTTCAAAACACTGAGATTATTTTGTATAAAACATACTTGCAGAGAAGTTTGATAACATGCATCTCCCTAGTACCCACTAATAAGAACTCAATACAGTAAATTTTCAAGAAAAAAAATCCCAACAGAAAAAAATCCCCAATCAAAACCCCACAAAACTGTCCCATTTCTCTTCCTTTCCTTTCAGTTTCTAAATCTCTCCATTCATCTGAGAAGGAAATTAGAAGAAGCTGTAGAGAATAAACTGCATACTTTGCAATTGATAACTACCACCAAGAGGACTAAGTTAGATCTATATAAAATTCTAATTATTTTTTTATTACTACTTACCTTCACCTACAACCCCAAGGATCTCAAATTTATTCATCACATTACCAATGTTAGGAATCTTCATCAAGACAAATTCCTCTTACTAAGAGAGCCACAAAACATGGCACAATGGGGAGCGTCCGAAGATTTTGCAAAAGGCAGTTGTGAAAAGGCTCTTGGAAAAAAAAAATTCCACCTTGATCAACCAGACTTCTCACACGCTTTCTTAATTTCTAAGCAGTCAGGAGCTTCCTGGGGAAAATAAGAGAAAATAATGTAATTAGTACTTCTGTTTTATTTCAGTAAGAGAAAGCAGTGATATTTAGACATCGCATCAATATAGTCTAACATTTGTAACAGGCAATTAATTTCATTCCACTTTTTCTGATCAAGATTGCTTGGCAGCATATATAAAGGATGGAACCTATTGAGACCATGTATCTGACAAGAGCTGGCCTTGTAATACCATACATAGAGGATACATTGCAGTAACAACTAACTCACATAAAGTTATTTTCTACAGAGCAGTAGCAAACAAAAATGTTGACAGGAACTACCTCAGTTAGCAAAAATATACTTGCATATGTTGAGAGCTAGGTATAAAAACAAATTCTGTTTAGTTAACTTCTTATTTGTCCATTGTAATCATAACAAGGATAGAGCAGAAAGAACACTATACAGTAGAAAATATTATTCTACTACTATTTTCTGTGATTGTTTTATAAAATACGTGAAATTATTTACTAGATTGACTAGCAATCACATCTAAAAATTATTTGCATTATCATCTTATTTAATGAAATGTAATAAAGCAGAAAAATATGTTTTCAGAGGTTTTTTCACATTTCCCAGATGTTGAAGTAATTTTTCAAATCGAGCAACTATGCACAGGGAGAAGAACAAAGTTTTTTGGGCCTGTTTTAGGCTCACTACTTCTATCATCTTAGAAGTCTGATAAATTAAACTTAGCAAAGTTTGGGTTTGCTAATTCAGACTGCATTTATTCCTCTAATATTAAAACATATACCCCACACTCAAAAAAACCCAATCCTAAAATAGTTTCACCACAAATTGGAAATAGATCAGTTTCACAGTTCAGTGATCCAAGAGCAAAACTACTCATGAAGAACAAGAGAGCAGCATAGAAGTGAATTCATTTAATTAACTTATGTGTAATGGTGAGTGTGACTCAATAATACAGGGCTCAGATCACACAAATGGGATTTCACTCTAAGCCAGGGGTGCTGGCCAAAAGGCCTGTGTTGACTAAGTCACAAGTAACAAAAGGACAACTCAAGGGTGCAGGGAAATCACAATGACATTAGTCTCCGCCATACAGGGAGATAATTTGGGGGGGTTATTATTTTAGAAGCAACTTCAGAGTTAAGCAACCACAGTAATTTGAAAATAAAGCAGTGACTTCCAAATTAAAGGGATGGTTGGGGGGGTTTGTTTGCTTTTGTTTTTTAAAATGGATTATTTCAGTGGTTTAATGAATTAATTTTTATTTGTGAACTGTATGAAATAGTCTTTTCTTTCCCTTCCATACACTCTCCTCCTGTCTCATTTGTCATCCCCTTATCACAAAAGCCTTTATGCAGTTTGTCCAGACTTCCTGGTTACAGTAATGCACTAAATAAAAACAATGTCCTGGAAAAGCAGGAGCATCTATCTGCTCAGTTGCATCCATCAACATGAGAACAGAGCCCACACTGCTTCAGCTTTCTACTGAAAGAGGATGGTGCCAGACACAGGCACGGCTGACTGTCCCCATGCTGCAGCTGAGTGACAGAAAAAATTAAGCAAGACACAAGAAAACTGGTCAGCCAGGTTCGGAGCAGCAAAATTACTTGCCAGAGAGAAAGAAACAGTTAGAAAATACAAATTCTGTTTTCTACTAGCACTACTCAGTAATATCACCAAATCCACTATTTCAGTTCTCAACATTATTCACTGGCAAGTCCTTCCAGAAATTAGTCTGTGATAACATTCATTCCTTATCTGCTAATGTTAGTACTGTACATTGCCTTTCTGTGAAGAAAGACCATGGGCACCTTTTTCCTGGATCTATCACGAAACAGTGAAGAAACTTATGAGATAACGTATCAGAAACTCAAGAATAAATTTAGATGCAGTTTCCCCATTCACAATTTCTGTATTTCTCATAAACTACTTAAAGCAATGTATTCCTGCAGCTTGTGATCAACTATATTTAATTTTCTAATTTTAGAAGTTCTGCAAGTATACTGATAATAAATCCCAGCTTTTTGGGGGGAATAAAGGTTAGACGTACAAGCAGCTAACTTTCCTTTCTGAAATCCCCAACCAGGGAGATTGTAGATGCCCCAATGCTGGAAATGTTCATCTTGAGCAACCTGGTCTAGTGGAAGGTGTCCCTGCTCAGGGCAGGGGAGGTTGGGATTAGATGATCTTTAAGGTGTCTTCCAACCCTTAACATTCTGTGATTCCATAATATTCAGTACTACACATGTTCCTCTCCCCACTGGTCATGTAGTCCTCCCTTTTCACTTCAATCAAAGTGAGAGGCACAGAAAGCTGATCCCCATGTAACACTGTGCTCCTGGATGCACAACCCCTAGAGCAGCATTCGCATGTAATTCCTTAAAGGCAAAAGCCTGTCAACCTACTTAGCAATGTTCACTCATCATTAGTGATACACTTCAACTGGCCCAAAGAAACACACAAAGCAGCTTCTCTAGTGCTCCCCAAAGTGCATCCTGACTGACAGCACAGGTAATATGGATGCAGGTACAGGGGCACTCCCAAAAGAGAACTGCACTTGAGTGACCCAGCTCTTCTGTGCTAGCTCCAGTCATCTCTGCGCCCAATTCTGCTGAGAGCACTTTATGAGAACCTGATCTTGAAATGAAAAGCAAAGCTAATGAGAGATGACAACTGGCATGCAGCAGTAGCATGAATTCATACCCAAACATTTTTGCCCCAGCTCTTTTGCCTCAAGCAGGGCTGTAATTCAAACACTAGTGAACACAGACTACTTAGAACCATCTAATTCCTAGACAAAATTTATATGTTTGTTTGAGACCTTTACCTTAAAAACTCCTGAAAGATTAAAAAGAAACTGCTAAAATCATCTGTTCAGTGGCATCACCCACTGAATTTTCTGGGATTTTTCTGATTTTTTAAAGTCATTGGCCTTGTTAAGACTGTTTTTAAAATCACTGATTCTTGCAGGGAATCCAGTAACAAGAATTCAAAGCTCCATGAATGACAGAGTCTTATGAATGGCAGAGTGAGTAACTCTAATAACGAAAACAATGAGAAAAAAATCTAGGAGTTTTAAACAAAAAAGTAATTTCCACAAAGTTATCTATAGCAAGAATTACATTATTCTGCAACTTGGTGAAGACAGGCTGGATTCTTTCAAGTTGAACACTGGAAAAGGAAAACCTTATTAATAGCAACCATGACTTCATTCCTCGCACTGGTGTGTTTTCATAAGTTGCCTGCTGGCTAGAATGATAACCCTTGCAGAAAAGGAAATAAGGCCATCATTTACCTCTCAAAGGTTCTCAGTAGGGAAATAGCACTCATTCTCCTAATATCCCTTTCTAAGGCAGCCAGATTCACAGAACATCAACAACTTATGAATTAAACCAGCAGATCTCTGAGATGGTCTCAACGTTACCATGGTGCTCTACAAAAAGGAGACCCAACTCAGCAAAATGAAATGTCATGAAATGAACAAGAACAAACAGGTTTGTACTTAATCCAGAAGTATAAGGATGTAAGATTTTAATACAAATGTAGCTGTTCTCCAAACAGCATGTAAGGCTTATATACAAACCCCAGAAACTCTACAAACATTCTGGGAATGAACACATGGAATAATAGAGCATTATGGTACCAAATCATTTGCATTTGAATTTAAGCAATGGGGAAAAAAACAAGCTTTTCCCCAATTCCTTCTCCCTTCATGACCATTAAGAATTCTAGCGCATCACCCAAAACCCACTCAATCCAAAGTAAAAAAGCTATTCGTTATTTCATCATCATAAATAGCTCTGTGGAGAGGGAAAGTACTTTGTACATAGTTAAGATTCTAGTAGAGACATTTAGTGACAATTTGAAAAAAACTTGAGGTACACAAAATCTAGAGAAATAAAACTGTTCTAGAAATATACAGTTAGACTTGGATATCAGCATCTTGCATATCATATAAACAGGTAAGTTCATTTATCAAGACAGAAAAAGTGCAATTTTCACCCTACTGAAGTCAGTTACAAACTTCTAATCGACTTCAAAGTCATCCATGAGCTTTTGAACAGGCTTCTTGCCAGTAGGTAACACACCCCTCTTGCTCTTCTAAAACCAGTACACTGAATCTTTTTATTTATTTATTTATGTTACTCACTGAGTGGATACAACTAAAAATTTCTAGAGGCTGGGTACATTTTCCTCTGTTCACTAACAAATCAGTGGGTTGGTAAACAAATGTAAAGAACTTATGCCATGTAAGTATGTCTTTGATGGTTACACATTAATCCACCTTGGCCTGTCTTCTGTCATGCAAGGTACACAGATGACAGGAAGCATTAACCACCTCTGTTAGCCATAATGCATCACTCAGCACCTTTTCTTCTCCTCCCCTGTATATATACATACAGACCTATTCACTGAGATTCTCCAGGAAAACCCCAGAGTTACAAGCACCTGATGTAGTGTTATCACAGCATGTACAAGTGACAGGATATAGAAAACAGTTGAGGAAAGTTTTTCTGGATTTATTGATCCAGAAGAATGCATCAGGATTATTATGAGGACTTACTGATTAAGAACAAATTCAGTATCTGAAAAGCTGTAAGGAGGAAGGTAGCAGCAACATTCTGACTTCAAGAATGGAGAGAAAATAGTACAATCATATTACTATTGGTTTTGCCAGTCTCACTCCTTAATTTTGAAAAAAAATACCACTTTGCTTTTCCATTTTATGGAGGGACAGTAGATTTTCTAAAGGGACAAACTCAGGAGGAAGAGACATCAAGATTTCATAATACGAAGAAATCCACAATGCAGAAGTTGAAACAAGAAAAAGCTTAAGCAACAAGAATTTGCAATTTTAGCAAGGCATTTTCATACTCTAAGCTTCAATCTATCCTCTGCTCATTAAAAAAAAACTAGGAATGAAAAGAACAGCTGGTGAAAACAAATACAAAAATTAAAAAACTGTCAAACTTGAACAAATTATGTAAAAACAAAACAACAAGGTTGCTTGCACAAGCTCACAGGTTTTAAAATTCAGCTCTAGAAAGCTTTTATTGACATTGCTAATATCATCATTGGAAGCTAACTTCAACATTGTTGGTTTTTGGAGGACATGGTTGGGGTTTTTTTGTGGGTTCTTTTAATAGCTGTTGATACACGGAAACCTGCAAACGCAGCCGAATGAGATATACATCGAGGGAAGTCACTGCCTCCATGGCAGCAGGGCCAGAGCTGCATGGGGGAAGAACCTGAACAAAGTTCCCTTCCCACAGCAAGCACACAACTAGAAAAAGGGATGAATCAGTTCCCAAGTATTAAAGATACCTGTTTGGTTAAATTCCTAAAGGAAAGCTGAGCTTGAACGCCAGGGCAGCAAGAACGATTTGGTTGGTTTATCATGTTCTGTGAGTGCTCTTCCTTTTGTATGCAAGTATAGATTCAAAAATAAATTCAGGTCATCCTGGATCTATGAACTAAATTCACTTCTTGGAGTTAAACCGCAGGATTCATGATCTTCCCTAACAGCTGTGGCCAACTCAGAAAGAGTGGGAGCTTAGCAGGATGCTTCTAAGACCATAGTGACAAATAAGCAGACTGATTATGAAAGTGTTGAGCACAAAAGCAGCTCCCATGAGTCATAACAGAAGGACAGGAAAGACAATTTTGGTTCCATTTTAGTCCTCTCTCCAATAAGAACCTTAACAAATAAGCCTGTTGTGGGTGTGACAGCTTCTTACGCAGTTTTTGCTGGTCTTTACGCACGCTGGGCGGGTTCACTGTACCTGTGGCAGCTCTGAAGAAAACCCACCAGCACTCAGAGGATAACACTCTCAGCAGCAACCTGTGAAAACCAAAGCCTTTACACTTTCTCCTGACACAAGGAGCCTGACACTTACGCTTTCACTTCCATCAAACACAAGTATCCAACGTTTTACAGTTGAAATAAAAGCACACTTTGTCTTACTGATAGACTGCTAAGCAAAGAGGGGCAAAGAAAAAAATGCATATTCTGGAAGAAGCTAATATTTCTTTATCTGACACAATATTTGTAGCAGTCTCCTTAGAAGTTGGTTCTTAATTTCTTCTCAGAGCACTAGCCACCAGTAATATCCTATACTAATTTGTCATGTTGCCTACTATTTAGTCCCACATTATATTTGACAACCTGCCATGGACTTTTAATCCTCAAAATAATATTACAGATATAGGTTTTCCATCTTTAATAATTACCCAAAAAAAGTTGCTATTTTTAAATAGCTATGTGCCAGGACTCACTTTGTGGCTCAATTCCCACGTTTGTGTTTGAAGATTCATACTTCGCATAAAAATCTTCTGCCTTTACCCAAAAAAAAAAAAAAGGCACAATCAAAATATTGAGCACAGGGCAGAGCATGCTCCTGTCCAAGAAAAGCACAATCTATTATCCTTGAGGGAACATGTTAGAGGCAGCCAGTCAGCTGAGGGTCTGCTCTAAAGTTTGAGCTCAGCAGGGTATTTGTGGAAAGAAAAGGCCTCTGGAGTTCTCCCCTCGTGCTCTCCAGTCCCTGGCAGTCTCCTGGCACAAAGCACACTGCAAGGTTCCCCTCCACAACAGCACCAGCCACTGACCAAGCACCACAATGCTACACCACCATGCTGGCAGCACACAAAACAACAGATGCAGAAGGCCTGGCCATTTCAAATAAAGACCTCTGATGCATTCCTAACTGGATCAGCCACTGAATCTCTCATACGTGCACACACAAAGCACACTGGTGATTTAATAAGACTGAAATTCTTCTAATCTGACAGAGTTTCCCCCTCCTTCCAACCCAGTTTTGTCTCCATTGTTCTAAAAATAATACCATTCACATTCTAAAAGTCAGATGTTCTTCTCTGCACTGGCTTCGGCTGAGATGGAGCTTTCTCATGAGTACAGAAAAGCAAAGGTGAATATAAAGTATTTATAAATAGCAAAAGAATGATGAAACTAAATTCTGTGGCCATTCTAACACAGATCAAAGCAACAGCAATGGCTACTCTTCTTGTAATCTTCAAGCATTAAATATAGATTACTGGTTCACTATCTGAAGTAAAAAGAAAAAAATCCCCTTTTCCTTTAAAAGGACACACCAAATATATGGAACAAACATAAATATGAGGGGGGAGCCTCCCAAAATTTAGTACTAATTAGTAAGAAAATATAACACATGCAGATGAACAGAACTATATTTTAATGACACTATAAAATTATTTATAATTTCTCCTCAATACATTTTCCAGGCAAATAATCAGAAGCATTTTATTTAATTAATACCAATCCATCTTTTACAAAGTTAACCTTGAAAAGAATTATATCAGATGTTTTCAATAAAGAACAAAAAGAAGCCACTCAATGACTAACTGTCCTAACACCAAAAGACAGGTTATTTCAAGAGTAAATTTACATTAGTAGGCAAGCACATGTGCAGGAATACATTTAAAGAAACAACTCACAGACCTTTCATAGTTTCTTCCTTCACAAAAGGCATTACAAGCAATTAAACCACATGGTGGGCAAATGGTGTGCAGTGGGGGTTTGTGGAGGGCTGCTGGAGGTGTTTTTCATCATCTTGTTTAGGTTTGGCCCCTTTTTTTTATTTAATTAGAAAAAGACTCTCTGAATCAATCTTAAGGCAGATTGTTTAAAAATTTAAATACTAAAAATAGAGGAACATCTCTCCATATGAAGTTCAATCTGAAGATACTGCTACTACTTCAATGTGTGAAAGTCTATTACAAGACATTTGCTTCAATTTTACTGATTACCAATTTAACCATGTGCAATTAGTTCTAAAAATATATCAATGTGCTTATTTTAACACTTCATAGTTGGCTTTTTTTATGATGCCTGTTATCAGAGTAACTGAACACTAAGCATGTTTAAATTAAAGGTGAATTTTGCTATGCTTTCTAGTTGAAAAAACCAATCTATTAAACTTACACAGGTGAATAAATCAATTAAATGAAACCCAAGTCAAGAAGACTAATCTCCAAAGTGGCTCAGACTGCATTAAGGGCTTATGACCCTTGTAATAAGATGAAGTTCAATAAAAACGATTCATGTACCAGATAAAGAAGAGAAAAGGGAAAAAAAATACCACAATTCCTCTCAATTAATATTATTTGTTAATTGTTAACTGTTATTAACATAAGCTTCCTTGAAGCAGAGCATGAAAGCTTTGTGTCTTCTGGAAAGCAGCAGCAGCAATGTATCAGGTACCAAGGGCAATTTGAGGGAGGACTCAACAGTAAACTGAAAACTCTGAACTGAACTTTGTGTTTGGTGCAAATCAACTGCAGAGAAAGTACAGCAACAGAGCACTGAATTTGTGCTGTTATGACAGATGCCCTTGTGCTGAACCACCAAGAACACCTTCAGGTAGGGGAACTTCAGTCTGCTACATAAATTACTGCAAACATATTAGGAAGATGTATTAAGGTGACCAACTCAATTTGTAATACATGTAAACAGCTGGCCAGTAGAAAAAAAAATTAATTTAGAGATCTCACTCAAAAGCGGCAAAAACTAAATTTGAAAATGAAGTCAGGCAAAAGCAATGAAGACCAGGATATTATCTTTTGCACTTATGTCCACTACTGCTAACTGCATCAGCGAACAGACACTACTTAAGAGTTCATCGGTTTGCAAGAAAAAACATGCTGAGAGTCTTGAGGTAAATCAAAGTCTCCCCAGATGACACAGGAAAAACTTTGAAAACATTAGGAAGCGATTTGATTAATCTCTGAAAATAGGACATGGGAATAATTTTCTTTTTTTAACAACAAACAACAAAAATTTCTCTAAACTAAAAAGAAGAGTTTACTAATGAAGGCATGAGCTACCTAAAAAAAAAAAACAAAGAAAGAAAAAAAAGAGGTAAAAGACTAGTACTTACAACTTCATTACTATAATCTAAAAAGATTCATCCAAAGTAGACGTTTATGTATCAACAAAAAAATATTTAAACATAAATAGGAAATGGCAGGTACATGGCCTTTCTCCCAAGGAGACTGCTCCACAAGTGCCAAACAGAGCTTCACTCTGCTATGCTGACAGCTTCTTGCATGGAGAGATTCCCATGGCAGCAAAAGCATGTCTGGATACGTAAGTGACCCAAAAGAGGACCTGAAAAACTGGTCGTGAGAAAAGGGAGATGCATCTAAACAGTAAATAATGCTGGCAGACCCACCTAAGGAAAGATAATAAAAAACCTCATAATCCTGATTTTCACCCTTCGTGTATTTCTCTATCCTTTGAGTCTTCCAAGGTTAATTATGGAGTGGGGAGGGTGAAAGGAGAAGGGAAAAAAAACGCGAAGGCAATGCCCCTGGCAAAGGGCAAGAAGGGTGGGTGAGAGAGAAAGAGAAGGGAAACCACTCCAGGGAGTCATGGAAGAAGATGGTGAAAGGTTGGCCTATGGGGAAGTTCTGAAATAAAAGAAGAAAACATAATTCTAAGGAGAAGACGCTTCAGGCATGAGCAATGAGTTCATCATGATATTTGAGATTTATATTAGCTTATAAAAAATACAGACTTGCAGCATACAAAAGTCAGTATTTGCATAACTGACTTTCCTGCTTCTAACATATCTAGTTACTTCTTGTACAGTCAGCCTCATAACATTAAGGGAAATACAAGTAATTTGGGAGGTATGAATACAAAAGTCTACTCCCAGAAAAGCATTGTTATTTATTTCCTTCAAAAGGAAAATAAAAACAACTAAGAAAATAAGGGCTGGCAACAATACAGGCACACCTCAGAGGATTAAAAACTTCCCAAAGTCCAATTACACCTACTGACAAAGGATGCTAGGGATTTTCCAAGGCGAAAGGCTCTAAATCAAAGAGATGAAACAGCTTCCTCTTGCTTGCAGTAAGCCAGCTGTACAGAGCCATGTACCTATCATGACAGGCCTAAATATTGTCATCAGGAAACTAGAACTGAATGAGTACATATCAAGACATTTCCTCAGCCACCACAGGCAGCAACAACAAAGAGCAGTACCCTGACCCCATGCCTAACCCAGCACACACCACCAATGCCCAGCAGGTAAGGAGGCAAAGTGTAAAATTACAGTTTTAACTGCACCATATTATTTCTTTCCACTAACATTCTCTTTGTGCCTTTCTAACACTGGAAGAATAATCTCCACTTTCCTTCGTAACCCAGGTAGAATGAGTGATATGCTATTTACTCAGACAAAAAGTCAGAAATAATTCTTGTAATCTTTGGATTATACCACTTTATTTGTTGTTGTGACCTGCACACCAAACCGATTTAAATCCAAGTTTTATACTTAGGCCTTTTGTGGTGCTAAATATTTTCTATTCCCCATCTACTAATACGTCAAAAAAACCCCAACCAAACCCAACCCACCAAAACACCAATTTACAGAGCCAAATACCTACTGCTAGAGAGAGATTTTTCTAATGTATAGAAGTCCTCCCTCCAATAGAGAGCTAAAAGACAAGTAATGTAAGAGTCTCCATCCTGAGCTGGAATTTCAAACATGGATGTTAAATGCATTTCACAGTCTATTTGCATCCATTTTTCAACTGATCAAAATACTTTATAGCTTAGAATAACTCTATTTCTCTGCTCAGCTATTTTTAAGAAGCAAAATACCTTCAAAATAGTTTGCACAACAGCATTTTGCAACAAAACACAGCTCAAGCATTTTTTTCCCACTGCAAGGTATTTACTAGACGGCAGTAATTCTCTTAGCACTTCTAAAGCTTGAAACACACCTTCTGTTGAATGCTATGAGTCAGTTTTAATGACAATGTTATGTTCTACTGCTCTGTAGCTTATGCAAGAGAATGAATTTGCATTAAGTACCCAACTTTAGAAGCCACCTTCTCATCTCCATTGTTAATACTGAATAATGGTAAAAAGTAGGCTATATTCTCTGCCTGCCTCCTTATTGTTTTAAAAGAAGAAATCTAGTTAGCTGCCTGGAATGTAAAACGGACATAAAATTTGTTATTGCCACTCTACGGATACGGGGTTTTTGCTGGTTGGGATTGTTTTCTTTAGAAAGCCAGAATACAGAAAAAAAAGATTAATGACAGTTTTCTTATTTAGAAAAATTTCAAAACTTTAAATTAGTTAATCTGCAAGGAAATTAACAGTTAACTTCAGAAGGAAGAGGATAAAACAGTCCAAAATGCAAATTTAAGGGAGGAAAAATAAAAGAGGGAACAAAAATTATCAACTAGTTTATAGATTACCTTTTGAAGACTGTCACTGCTGTCATTAGGGGGTGTGTGGGTATGCAATAGCTTTGCCTTTTTCAAGAAATTCAACATGAAAAAGTTAATAATGTGACATCTCTTTTCCATCACAGTTCTTTTAGTCCAAACAGTGGTCCAGCCTAAATACACTTTTATTTACTTTGTCCCTTCATTTAAAATGCCCAAACTCTCACCTCCCTAGAACAGTACATCATAGTTCTGTTGGGGTTTTTTGGTGGTTTTGTTTTAAACATGATTACACTTCACTCAGCTCAACAAAACCAGGGTTTGCCCCATTTGTTCCTTGAAGTATGACTGGCAAGTTTTGTAACTTGTTCTCTTGCAAACCAATGGCCAAAACCCCTTGCAAATACACTCACAAGTAGCTACACAAACACACAAAGTACATTCTTTCTTTCTTATCTCTAGATATATATATAAAGACACAGAGAAATGTACACATGCATGCACCTACTTCTAATGAAGGGAACGAAGTCCTCCATTCAGTAATTTTAATTTCTTAGAACTTCAGCTAAATTACCATCTTTTCTTTATTGAAAACGTTTGTGAATAAATTGGATTATCTCTTCTACTTTTTCTACTTTCTAGAAATGAATCATACGTAAGACAAAAGCTTCGTTCAAATCAAAACTTTCTCTTTAGCACTTTTAAACCCATCCCAAGTTCTCAAGCAAGAAAAAGATAATTTGTTTCATATTTTTAGTACAAGTTCACAGGTTGAACTCTACAAGAATGAAGAGAGGGTCTAATGGATATCTTCCTCCAAGGCTGGAATGTCTGCTATAAAAGGCTGTGCCATTACAGCAATAAATGACACTTTTACAGTACAGAAAAAGCACCAAGAAAACCAGATCTCTTATACACCTGTGGACTGGAAAACTGATATAGATCACTGCTTTCTGAACACTCAACATAGAAAACACTTGCAAAATAAAGCAGATCTTGTATGTTCACAAACCTGTAAAGACAGGAGCTCATGCATTAACAAAGGAACGTCACCTGCATGAGGGTGTAACAGATATGTTGACCACATTTCGCCCAGAGTACTGGAGAACAACTGTAAGGAAAGCATCAACTGTCTCCAGCACTAGAAGAGTCAATTTCTCAAAATATAAAGTCTGTCATTATTGCCATGAGATGTGAATGCAAATCGTACTGCCATTTTTATTAATTTGCAATGAAAAACAGAGAGGCAAAATCTAATACCATTCTGATGTTGTTTGGGGGTGTGAGGAGGAGGTTTCAGCCCTTTTCTTTTACTTATGTAAAAGCAAGCCACCTTTTTTTTTTTATTTCTTCCCTTAGAAGAACTTCTTCTTATAGTACTTGTATCTGTTCCAGCAATAAGCTCTCAATTCACTTCAGAAATATATTCTAGCTCTTGAAGCTCAATTAATTGGGGGAAGGGGGGAGGAATCCATCAACACATTTTCCAACTATTAGAAACTTGTTTCTTGGCAAACTGAGAACTTAGCCAACTGCGAACTTAGAAAATTTTGTACCCTTAGCTCCAGTAGCAGTTTAATGCAATGATATTACTTCTAATTCAGCCTGTAAGAAGCAGTAGCAGCTAAGTAACACTAGAAATAGAACATGGAATGTGGTTAACTTCAGGCATTTCTAAAGTCTCTCCAGCACACATTAACACATCACACAAGAAAAAGGTTAATGAAATACCCAGACATTCATAATGCAAACAAAAGCAACTATTTTAAGCCTGCTGAAAGAAGTGATGTACTTTTTCTAAATAAGGTTAATTTATGCTCAGTGTATAGTTTTATTAATAATTAAAGAGCATAATGTCAAATGCTGCAGGAAGACAAATATATTTGCACCCAAAAAACCTGAATCAATGAGATCTTGCAATGCTTGATTCCAAAAGCAGAAGAAAAAGATTTCTTATCCTCACTCACTTTTTAAATGCACCATGTCAGAAAAAATAGTTTACATCCTCTTCTTTTGTCCTAGAAAGGGGAAATCACCTCCCAAGTTACACTGTACACAGGTACACTCCCCTCAAAGCTGTTTGTTAATTTGTGTCTACTTCTGTAATCAAACATGCTGAAATGAATGTTGAATAAAAAGAAAAAGGAGAAATAGTATTTAGCCCCATCTGAAGTATCCAAATAAAGTAGCAAATCATTAAACTTTCAAAGTTCAAGAATTTAAGTGACTAAAAGTTTAGGCACAATACAACACCTAGTTTAGTTGCAAGAGAGATACTGTCAAGTGCTCACTAAGCAAATGTAATTCTTTGTTGGAATTACAAAAACCCAGAGCTAATGTAATTGGTGTCCTTTTAGCAGTTCTTTGCCCAATTTAAATTTATCCTGCTTAGTCTATGTAAACTGTTTGGACACCAAATGTGCCAGCTTGAATTTGGCAAGAAAAACAGGCTTTTACTGTGTAAAGCCTGATTTATTTTCATTTCTAACCTAATTAGTTAAAAATAAGTTTTGTGATGGTGGATTTACACTAACTAAAAAATCAAGCTATTCCCCAATAACATCTATACCATATTTAAAAGAATCAAGAATTTTTTTCAAATGTACTACCATGAGAAATCAAATGTCTAGTACTGAAAAGATTATAGTAAATATATTATGCTTTATAGTAAGATTATGTAGACTACTTAGAAAAACTCTACAAGCCAAAGCATCAGCCACTAGTGTTGTGTTCCTGTTCATTCACAGGTGTAGAACTACAGAACTACAGCATTTCCTATCCTCAGCACAGTTAGGATCCCAGCACCTATTCCCTGGCAGAGTATATGACCATGTTAATCTTGAAACACCATTAAGTTAGGATCCCAGCACCCATTCCCTGGCAGAGTTAATGCAATCTTGTGATTAATTTCAAGATTAACATGACCATGTTAATCTTGAAACACCATTTCTCCTCATTCACAGAGCTTCAAGTACAAAAGAAAAAAACCCAAACAAACAAACAATACAATTACTTTTCTTTTGGCTATAATCCAAGTCAGTTTTTGAGGTGATAAGTATTTTTCATGCTAAAAAAAAAATTCTTCTCAGAGTGTTATATACTCTGCACATAAATCAGCAAGAGACCACTGAGAACCGAAGAGCAAAGGACTACTGTGTCACCAGAGGCTCTCATGTCTATTAAATTCCACACAGAAATGATGCCAAAACCTTGACAAGATTTCAATTAACACCAACCAATTAACTTTCACACAGCAAGTCAAAACAATGGGAAATAAGAACACAAGGCTCTAGTCATCTCCACTGCCTCCCTCACTGGACACCCAGGGTCTCAAGTCTCACACTCTTACTAGGGCTCTAACCTCCCTATCAAAAGTTTTGCCACAGTAAGGAAAATCAGCTTCAGAAACCTAGCTCAGAGGTGCCATAGAATCTTAATATTCCCCCAAGAAAGTTACCTTGAAAGTGAAATGTAAGCAGAGGGTTTGGGAGGTGGGAGTACAACAGTGGTAGAGTTTTACAGCACCTTTAGAGATACTGTCTAATCTAGTCTCATGCCATTACTAGACAATAGATCCATCATTTCAGTAAGATATCCAAGCACATTTTCCCCAAAGCAAACCAGGAAATTCTTTTCTAGATCTGGCAGTGAGACCACACCAGAGAAATGTCAATCTGCCAAGGACATCTTTGCTTGGAGTAAAACAAGTATCTATGTTCATGCCTGTAACCACAACACTGAGCTTCAATGGCTCATCTGATCTGAAAAGAGTAGAAAACTCATATAAGAACTTTTACAGCTGGAAGGAAGAAAGGAATCAACATTTGCTAAAGGCTCAGCTTCCAGCAAAGCTACACCTACACTAAGCTTCTCTTTCAATAAGTAACTCAGATCAGTGTATTTTTCAGAACTCTTAGGTTATTTGGCACCAGTGTGTAAACCAGTTACAAAGACTTAATTAAAAATGCTCACCTTTATAACACATAATTCAATTCACTTGAAAGCACTAACCAATTTACTAACCAGCTTCCAAACACTCATTATAAAAGTTGCAAATACCAACTTTCATACAGTAAACTCTTGGTACCACATAACTTGTCAGAAAGTAGAAGATGCAAGAAGCTCTAGATCTATCAACCAGGTCTAAGTAGCCAGAAATGCACCACTTGTCACATATATACAGTATATATATTTTATATACACATAGATATTTATAAATATATATATACATGCTATGTAGTATATATGGTTATAAGAAAATATAATGGGAGAGAAAAATGTAAAGAAGCATTTGTCTTTGACAATACCTGGATGGAATACCAATAACCATACCCAGCCTGCAAAAAACCAAAACCTGGTTTCCAGAAGTGAGCAGCAAAGCTATGAAGGAGGTGCACTAGATTAGAACCACAGAATAAATGCAACTAGAAGAGAGAAGAGGAGATGCCTGGTCTGCTCTTGTTCAAAGCAGGACTAAGGGATTCAGTCAGGTTGCTCAGGACTCAATCCTTACTAGGTTTGCAGAGCATTTCAAACATGATGACAGAAGTGCTTTGGCAATAATATCCAAAGCAAAACAAAACAAAACAAAACAAAAAAACAACAACAACAAAAAAAATCCTGTATCACATTTACAGCCAAATCAGCAACAAGAAAACAGTCCACACAAAGTGCAAACCAAATCAACACACTTTAGAGTGCAAGGAACTTCTGTACTGAGCACTGTTATATTCACACACTTAAATTTAACAAAAAGCATATTCAACTGCCCAAAGTTTGCTAGCTTTTTGCTGGTTAGATTTTTGTAATTGTTGGCACTCCCTCTCAATATTAAACCAACCTACCATAATATGCTTATGCTAACGAAACTGAAGTCTATGAAAGTAATGGCACACAATTAGTCTTGAAAAATCTCTAAAGGAAAATCAAGCTTTTCTTCTCTGCAGTGAACAGAAATGGAATCCCATCTATTTTCTTTAGTGTCATTCTGGCTGATTAGCTTCTTTTTTTTTTGTACTCAGGTAAGACTTCAGTAGTCAACTGGGAACCCCTCCAAGCCTGCAAATCAAGATGCAGAAAGGAAAGGTGCTTGTCAGTCCCCAAAATTACCAGTCTAAAAAGCCCTGTGCTTACATGGTTTCTCTTGTTTAAATGAGTTCAGTACACAAAAAACATGTTCCAGGAGAAGCTAGGGCCCAGATGATTTGAATAATCAAAGAAGATCATCTGAGATTCTGGGATGTTTCTCAGGTGTTCCCTCACAGCTAGTTAAGTTTTCCACACCTGCAGCACAATCCATCGGAATAAGCCACAATAGAAATGGATGACTGAAAATTCTGCATGCAAGATTTTATAAAGCCTGTACTTTCTACAGGCCCAAGAAAAATAATCTGCCTTTAGTATTTTCATCATGTTCTATCAAAAAAAAAAAGTAACATTTATTCTCAGGTAGTATTTTAGTCTACTTAAAAGAACTTTTAAGAATTATGCTATAAAATAATTTCATCAATCATACAATGACTGCACAGGATGACTATCATCAACTGAATTATTAGTACAGTAAGCAAAAGGCATTGACAAAGTTTCTTTTCAAGAGAACAGATGATATTTTGCAACACATACGGCATTTATTTTTATACATTAGTCATACAATAATACTACAGATTTTATTTTTCTTTAAAATAGCAGTATTTTATGTTGAGGAGCTTTGCTGATATTAATTTTCTACATTTTACCATTTATTTTTGCTGCTACAAAATGTTTGACTATTTTTCAAACCATTAACATACTATACATGGAAAGGAGCATTCAGTATATACACAGATGTGCAGTGCACCTTTTAAAAAGGTACAAGTCTTCACAAAAAGCAATACTGAACTCAAACACAAAAAAAATGCCATCTGCAAACACATGACATTTTTTGAGTATCTATCATCTTTTCAATCAAATCTCCCAAAAATCTCGTTACACATGAAACAGTAACAGACAACTGGCTTTGGGTTGCTGTAATGACTGTATTGAGGAGGCAAAAAGGTACACAATAATATCAGCACCAGCTTCCATCTGAACTTCAATATATCCTTGCTGACTTCATCTAAGCAAAAAGTGTTCCCTTTTAACATTTCACTTTCTTATATGAGAGAACATATGAAAGAACATATTCCCCTTTTCAGTTTATGTGGGTTTTGATGCAAACCTACACATCATTCTTCCAGTAATTTCAAGAACATTTCAAAGTTTATTTATTATAATTAGTATTAACTCTCGGTTAATGTCACAGATTCTTCAGGTGAGGTTGTTTCAGTACTGCCTACGTAAATTTTGTATCAGGTTTTTCACGTCTTTAGCCCATTGTTCTTTCCCCTCCCCTTTCTCTAACATATTTTGCAGTTAGAGAACTTCAGGGCTCTACTATACAAAAACTTCCATATAGCATCAAAAATAAACACAGGATAACATTACCTATTCCTTAAAGAAAAAAACCCTCCTCCTAAAAAGGCCCCATCCTGATTCAAAGCAGAAAATCTAATAAAAATTTATGAACCTTGCAGACACAGAAAACTGAGTTTGTTGGTTTGTAAAAGCAGTACTTGCAGGGGTCAGCCCACTCAGAGAGAAGACAGCAGAACTTGGCTGAGTCTCATCATTAAGAAATAGGCTCTACCATGGTAAGCTCAGCATGTGCTTCAAAGAGTAAAACACCCTAATATTATTTCATGGTGTTTGAACAGGGATTTGTTGTTTTCCTGTTGTAGAAGCTTGTAGAGTACACAAGGCTTTTTGGTTTGCATTTATGGAGGTCATAGAATAGAAAACCAAAACTAACAAAAATAAAAGTGTACACAAATATTTGAGAGACAATAAATATTTCAGGATACAATTAGATACTCAAATTCTAGCTGCTACTGATCCATATAAAGTTGTCAGCAAATCCAAGTACCCACGGCTGATCACAAATCCCTATTTCTACCACCTCCACTACTCCAGGCTCAAAGAGCAATTCTTCTGGTTTAAAAGTTTTTACAGTAATTTATTTGCTTATATATAACTTTAAAAAGAAGGAATACCCACACACTTATTTAGCTTTCTTCTTTGAAATTAAAATACTAATGGATACATTCAGAGCATTGCCAGCAGGTTGAGGGAGGTGATCCTGCCCCTCTACTCAGACCTCATGAGGCCACACCTGGAGTACTGTGTGCAGTTCTGGGCTCCTCAGGACAAGAGGGACATGGAGCTCCTGGAGCAGGTCCAGCCAGGGCAGCAAAGATGAGTAAGGGACTGAAGCACCTCACTTATGAGGAAAGGCTGAGGGAGTTGGGCCTGTTCAGTCTTGAGAGGAGATGACTGAGAGGGACCTCATTAATGTATTCAAGTACATGAATGGGAAGTGCCAAGATGATGGAGCCAGGCTCTTCTCAGTGGTGGAAACCAATAAAACAAGAGGTAACAGGCAAAAACTGATGCACAGAAAGTTTCACCTGAACATGAAGAAGAACTCCTTTACTGTGCAGTCACTGAGCACTGAACAGATTGCCCAGAGAGGTCGTGGACTCTCCCTCACTGGAGATAGTCAAGAACCATCTGGATGCAATTCTGAGCCAGGATGCTCAGGATGGCCCTGCTCGAGTATGCAGGTTGGATCAGATGACTCACTGTGGTCTCTTTCAACCTAACTTATTCTGTGATTTCCAAAGGCCTCTGTAATAAACCTGTTACATTCTTTTTTTAGTCCAGAGGATTGTACACAATGACAATGGAGAACAAATTTTTTTTTCAAAATAAGTTCTGCTCTCCCTTTAGGCCACCATCACAGCAGGCTAAAGGGGACACTCCGGAATAGCTTTGCCATCTGGTTCCCATGTTCCCAGATTACAAATGCTCTTTTGTACAGTGGCTCCAAGCAAAGAGATCGAACCTTTTAGAGAATCCTGCCACTGTTTTCTCTTGTTAGATGACAGTTCCAGCCTCAGGTCACCAAAGACAATTCACAGACCGAGCTACCTAGAATACATTGATACTCACACACTGCCTCTCACCCTAGCCTAGGTTAACAGTTTAATATTTCAACACTACAAATTCAAGGTTGTCTTCTTACTCTGTATCTAACAGAAATTACTAAGTCACCACTGTATCACTAACAGATTAGTAGCATGACAAAACTTCTTCATGGCTTGACAATGACAATAGTAAAAATTGTAGCTGTTGTTTAAAAAAAAGAAAAATTGAATGTTTGTGCAATGCAACACTGATTAGCCTGAACAAGCACAGAAATATTTCTAAAAAGCAATAAATGCACTTAGTTTTAACAGCTGCAAATGTGTTTTCCATATCACGCACTTAAATCTGGGTATATAATTACCCTATACTGTTTAATTCAATGCCTAGAGATACTAAATATAGCTCATTAAGCTACAGTGATCAGGAAACTGGAGCAAGCAAAAAGAAAGTATGACAACTGATCAGCATCTCCATAAAAATATACAGGATTACATGTCAACAAGGTCCATCCCTCCCTTCCTAGTCTAAGGGGTAACTTTATTCTAGTCCTTGAGCTAGAACACCTATGTTAAATTCAGTATTTAAGACTCGTAGGATGATATAAATACATAGTAGCATTATGAATCATCCTGAGAAAATAGATACATTTTGTTTACCTAAAACCCCTGCAGCATTCAGAAAAGTAGCTACTTATCTGTCTTTCATTAAAACACTTGAAAACCCTGTACAGGGACCACCATCCACTCAGTCACCAAAAAAATACCGGTAACAAGCTATTAAGGAAGAGCCAAACTTCCTGAAAATTATCTAAGAAAAATCTTTCTGCCAACTAATTAACTATACCTTCCAATAAACAAAGGAAGTCAGCACCAATAAGCCACTTACATGGCCAGGAAGCTTCTGGAATTAAGTTCAAAAAGTTCTAGCACATGACACACAAGTCAATAAATTTAATTATTTCCAAATGGACTGCACTGACACTCCATAAAACAAATGCTACCAAAAAAATATCTGTACAGCATGGAAAGACACTTCTGTCATTCTACCCTGGGTTCTCCTCTTGATAGCTTAAGCAGGTTTTTCCAAGCATGTACAATACATATGGCTGCAAACTGTTCTATGAGGAGTAAAAAACAAAGTAGTGAAGCACTAAATGAAATGTTAAAAACTAAGATACCTAAAATAAGCTACTAAATAGTAAAAAATATTTTAAACCTTGTGCATACTCAAGTGTGGTCAATCAGGAACACTCACCCTTACAAGCATAACACAAAATCAGAGAATTGTACCATGTGCTCATACTATCCAGTGATCAAGACACTCAGAGCCTATGAGAAAGCAAACAACTCTGCTTTCCTATCAGTATTCAAACACTCTAAATACTGTTTTCTTCACCATTTTGTTCATTCTGCTTAGTGTACAATGCTTCTTCAATAAACAGTTATTCAATATTTCATTTCTGTAACTTCAGTGTGGGTACACAATCGTAAGATTATAGAAGAAATATAGTGGGCCACAAATCAATCTTTTAAGTGTGTGAAACCTGGCCAGGTTTTTATAATTATTTGCAAAAACTTGACCATAACCATGAGAAGGTGACTCTACCATCCCTTACAGGATATCGTAACTGCTCCTTAAAAAAACTGCCCTTTCTTCTCACATAGCTTCTTTCTCAACAATTAACTGTTTTGGCTTGAATTAAGTAAGACAGTCAAAACCAAACCACATGCAAATCCGTCAAATAATCTGGCTGAGACAATCATCCAGTATAAGGAGGGTAGAGGGAAGAAAAAAAATAGCCAGTCCAGACACATTTGGCAGAAGTTACAAGCAATTTAAAAGCTGGATCTTAAAGGGGAAGCTTTGGAAACCTTAATTACAGATAGAGTTCCAGACCTGTGCACTAAAAAAAACCCCAACCTAACCAACCAGAAAGCATCCAAAGAGCTAGTAAGACCAGATGTTTGAATTCATTCTTTTTGTGCCTTTGGTACAGAAACATCACATTTTTCAGGGTTTTTTAAAATAAGTTTAGAAATTCCCATATACTCTGAACCAATAGATCTCCCATTTCATCCCCAAATCTGTATATATCCCACAATATGAGTACTATTACAGTATTCAGTTCTCAAATACACAAATTTCAAGCTGACAACCATGACATTGATGAAGGCTTTGTTCCATTTAGAGCACAGATCCGAGACAAACAGAAAGGGACGGATTCAGTATGATGCATATAGGATGGAACTGGTGGTGCCCCTTCCTCTCAGTAACAAAACTAGCACTGCAAGATAAACAGAAGTCTGCTTTAAATGTATACGCTTTAATCTTTAAAACAGAAAAGCTTCTTAAAATGAGCCTAAGGATTGTAAATCATAAACAGAGCGGGCAGTGGTCTTGAACAAACCAAGAACTAAAAAACCCACACCTTTCGCACAAACATTGAACCAGTTGGATTTTTGTTGTTTGTGGGTTTTGGGTGGGGAGGATGTGGAGGCTTTGTTTAACTCCTTAAACTGTCCTCTGTTCTGCCACAACTTTAAGGCCATATCAAGAAGCCCATATCAGTTACTCAAGCATTTCTTTCCTGCACAATACTGCTTCTTCAGAAGTTTCAAGTAGTGAAGTGGAAACAGATTAAATCAAAGGAGCAGTTCATGCAAATCAGGGATACACTAGACTTCTGCTAGATCTAATATAGAAGAGACCTGCAATCAAGAACAGATGAGCTGCTCCTGGTGAAACAAGAAAGACTGAAACAAAGAACTGTAACCAAACAAAAGCTCAACAACAGGAAAAAAAAAAAAGAGGGAAAGATAATGGGCTACAAAATGAAAGGCAATTACCCAAGGAAAGTGTCTCAAACCCCACATATGGGGTAGGGGAACCACTCCCTTCTGAAGTACTGCAATTCATTAGGTATTGCATGGGTGTAATTTCTTTACCACAAAACTTAGATCAGCAAACTGATACGGACTTAAAACAGATGTGAATGTAATTTAAGTTGAAGACTGCCAGTTGCTTACTCAGTAGGACATTTTCAGGATTACCTGAAGGGAGCAGAGATTTCATTATTAAAACTGGTATTTTCTAGAATGGTAGCTGGGGTAAACCCCACAAACCCTAGCTTTTATATCCATTGTTATCACAGATTCTTACTACTTGGGCTTCCTAAAATGTTTTACATTAAATGTATTTGTTTTCCTGTCACAAGAAAAATAAAACTCTACAGCTTGAGAAGCAACATTTAATATTGTTTTGTACTAAAGTAGAGACCCAGCATACTCTCTCACCAGAGCCTTCAAAACTCATTTCTGGATGATGCTATGTTGCCATTACGCTACTGTGAAAAGCATTAACAAACTCTGCTTCCTAGATTAACACTGCAGACTAATATTGATGACTGGATGTATATATCAGCCAAGCCAATGTGATTCAATGTTCATCCACAACACTCACTTCTCTTAAGGCTTAGCATCACTCACTGTATCATGTGATCAGTAGAGACCACATAAGAGTATTGCTACAGTAAAAGAAGAAAGCTAAAGAAATGCTTAATGGTGACCACACATTTTCCTAATAAAATGTAGAACTTCTACTTGTAATTAAGTAATTTAAAGTTATCAGATTCAATTTTGGAACTACCTTTGTGTTCCTGTGGAGAGGGTAATGTTACACAACCATTTAAAGAATGGTATTTGGGACCAGGTCCTCAGCTGTTAAATATTGTTTAAATATAGATCATGGAACCTGTTTTGCAGCTTAGTTAAAATGAAACTAGAAATGTAAGCCTTGGAGGAAAGCAAAAGATATGTGATCATCTACACCAGTGAACTACTGGCACTACTGTTTTCCATGAAACCAAATCATGGCAAAATCCTGAGTTCCATTTGTATCTCAAACTGTACTGCAGTGGTATCTCTCCAAGTTCCTGTCTCCTTGGGCCACTACAACTTGGTAAGCAAATCAGTTTGCATCAGAGCACATAAGGAGACCAGCACTAAGGCTGCAGTCCATCCACATATCAGATTTTATAGAAGACACTTCAGCATTCGTATTTTTCTCTACACTGATTATCCTGAAAAAAATAATTGAGGGATACAAATAATCACATACCTTCTTCAAAAATACTGCAAATTGTCCCTCTCTAGCATGACATACACCTTTAAAACCCAGTATATAAGAATAGCAAATCATCTCAATGACTTTAGCACTGTACATACTCATTCTACATGTCAAACTATAAACTTCTGAGAGAAGATGTTAAGGTCTCATTAACTTGGATAGCGTTCATTATAAGAAAGCAAACCCATGTTAAAAGGCTTATCTTTCTACCACAGGTGCTGAGCTTGTCTACACAGAGCAGTAACAAAGAACTTTGTAAAACATGTATTATTCCTCCTAGCAACTTTAGCACAGCCTCACAAGTCTAATTCATTTGTTCTATATACATTAAGTATTTTTGCTGAATTAAATCCTCTTCCATATGATCCAGTTCCATGTATCTTTAACCCCTACTTTAGGGATTAAACAGCAGAACACTGCCTGAATAAATGGACATCTAAACAGATTCATAATCCAATGCTGCACTTGAAATACACTGAGTTACTTCTTTCTGTACCAACAGTTTCAACCTAGACTATCCCACAGTAACAGTGATCACTGCAGAGACACTGTGGTTTGCAGAAATAGACATAATGCCTTGCTTGCCAGCCTCAGTAATTACAAGCAAATTTCAATAGCAGCATAAAAGTTCTTGGACCAACTGCTGTACCAATAGGAGATCATCAGAAAGTGTTCAACTGAGTGTGAAGAATTTTTCTGAAGTTACATTTATGCTACTTGGTTTGTGTGCATTTAGGAGGTACAGCAGAAATGGCTGAGAAGGTCAACAGGTAAAAAAGGGTCGTTTTGAAACATCACAATTCCAGCAATGGCTGGAAAGTCCAGCAGTAAGAGACAAGACACTTGCAGAAGGCTACAGAGGTTTCTAGTTACTTGGGCAACAGCACCTGCAAATTGGTGCAGACTGGTAAGGATAGTCCATAAGCTCAAATATGAGCAACCATTAGTTAGCCAGTTTCACACTGGCAGAATAACACTGAGGCTAGTGTGCTCCTTCCTCTTGCAGTTTCAGCAACAGTAAAATGGTGCTGGCAAGATACAAAAAATCCTGACAGTTTCAGATTAATGGGCTTTTCCAAATTCTCTTTTTCTTCTAAGCTCATAAACTGGGAAAAAAGTATTTCTTCACTGTGCTTCACAACCCACCTGATCACCATGGCAATCTCACAAAAAATAACACTGCTTGTTCATGACAAGAATCTTTAACAACTCACACCTCTGAGATGAAAACCAGCATGAGGAATGTGCTGCCGCAGACTCTCCTTTGCTTTCCTCATTATCAAATCATGATGTTCCTCTTGTCATTTTGTTAATTCAGAAGATTAATCCATGGAATAGAAAACAAGTGGTGATTACCAATGAATTAGAGAGGAACTCTTAAGATATAATTAACCAACTGCAGGTCGAACAAGCATTGGTGAGACTGAAAGGATAGGGCAGTGCATTGTGATCAAATTACAAACTGCTGAGCAACATTGTTTGTGTGTGAGCAACATCCCTGAACCTCACTGAAGGCTGAGGGAGGAAAAAAATGCTCGACATTCTCCTCAGTTATCCAAAGCACTTGCAGCATACAAGCAAAATTAGCAGAGTTTTTTTCAAATTGGAGGACAGAAAGTTTTTTCCCCTTTAAATCTGAAAACCAAATGAAGTACAGCAACTAGTTCAGTGATGTATAGAGGCAGATAACTTCATGGTCATTTGAAGAGTTCTAGGATTTTGTGAAGTATTCATATACTATTTTTATAATTATAATTAAATACCTTGAATTTTCAATTCTGAAAATACCTCCACTTAGTAAAGATCCAAAACACAATAATGAGATTTTATTTATTTATTATTAAAGGAAATTGCTCTAAGAATCAAGATAGTCTAGTTTGGAATCAGAGAGGCAGTATGAATTAAAGCTACACAAGTCCTCAACTTCAGATGGTGCAACAACAACCC
>NW_008692287.1:147785-164716 GCF_000695815.1 Acanthisitta chloris
TGAACCAACAGGTATTGCTACTCTCCAATACCCTACCAGACTATGTCTGTTCATTCCACCAAGAACAAGTTCTTCACCTCTTCATTGCTTGCTTAATTCTAAGCAGACTTACGATTTCTCTGGAGTATACCAACATACTAATAAATAGTTGTTCAAATCAGAAAGGATGGTCTCCTATTAATCAAGAAAAAAAGACTGGCTTCTCTTCTCTCTGCTACTCACCATACTGAATAAGCTGAGACTCCAGGGAAAACTCTAAGAACGTCCCTTCCAATACCCCTCTCCCATTTCAGCACAGAGACAGCCAGGTCTGGCACACAGTACAAAACACTGCCCTGAGAAAATGGACTTTAAGTTTCTTAACTCTCTTTCGAAACTGATGCCTGCACTATTTGTCTTTTACAATAGGTCTGTCAAGGCACAATTCAAAGGCTACCAAACCACATCCACATATCAAAAGAACTGCTCAACATCTCTCCCCCACAGACAGGCACCAGGGAGCAAAAAGCCCAAGCAAGCATGTCTATTCTTAGGTGACATGTGCCTATTATAACATTTAATAATACATCAAATAAAACAATTTAGAGCAGGAGGGAGAGGGAATATTTGCAGCCCTTTTCCCAGGTACATATTCTGAGTATAACTGGCATTGAAACCACTGCCTCTGACCTGCTTAGGGCTCTTCCACCATGATGGTTGAATCCATCACAATGGATTAAAAAGTGCTTTCTTTTTTGCAGAGTTCCTAAAGTTTTCAGGAGCCTCAAATTCCTCCATTGTGCTCACAAAATGTGATCTACTGCTGACATCCTCTAAATATTGACAGACAGGATGGTGCTAGGAAAGATATTTTAGTGCACTGTGGTCCCAATACAGTCGTGTAAGACAGGCAGAGGTACCAGAAAAAACATCCTCACATGATCAATGCCCACAATTTATGAATCTGTCCAACAGACATTGCTTTAGTCCATATTATAAAGGCAGTTTATGCTGTATGCAAAAAAACCCTCATTTAAGAACTAAACAACTTCAGTTAGGGAATTCCTTATCTAGAATTCTTTGAGTATTTTTTAGGGCAGATACTTCCATTTTCTAATGGTGAGTAGTGTATCTTGCTAACACACTGAATCATTCAAATATTTGGAAGAAATGGACACAAACACACAGATCTTTCCATTTAAAACAAAACTGTCATAAAACCAGTAATTCACACAGTGAACAGGCATAACACTCATAGCTTAAGCAAAGGTTAAAATTAGTACTTCCAAATATCTTAGTTAAAAGATAAAACAATAAAAGAAGCCTATTTATTGCCCACTTCCCAGTTAAGAAGCAGGGAAGGACACCGTTACTTTTCCTCCTCTATCTGCTTCTAGTGCTGTTTCTTCCACCTTCCTTGAGATTCACCTTGTGTTTTACACAAGTCAAAAGGCTTCCTGACAGAGATCAATTCAGACACTAAATGAAGTAAGTAAAAATCCTATCTGTAATCTTAAAAAAAAAAAAGTATCTGCTAAATACAGATCAGGGACATAAGATCCAAACAACACACCTAGGTTACCAAATTTTTCTGCCAAAAAAATCCCTCTCCAGCCCCACCCTATGAAGAAAGATACAGGCAGTGTCCGCAAAAAAAGTGTTATGCATTTTTCATTAACATGGGATCTGTGTCTTTAAAAGAAGGGATGGAGGCTACATATCTTTAGATGCTTTAAAAGTTTATTTATTTAAACCAAAAGTAAATCATTAACACTAGTAAGACCTGCAGACCATAGGTATTTCAAGTATTTGTGGAACTGGTGACATAGTAGGAGTCTGCATGAAGTACTGTCATCTGCCTATAAAAAAGGGCACTTTACTAAGACCAAATCTTTTAAGAACAGTAAAAGTTACATTTGTTTGACCACAAATCTACCAAATCCTGCACCTGGTTTCTGACAAGAGCCAGAAGCTAATAAACAGTATAGCATAAGAATGCTACAAACATGTAAAGACAACCTGAATATTCTCCCAAACACACTGTTGTCCTCACCGTGCTCAAGTGAGATAATCACTTCCTCAGATCTAGATTTCAGCACAGAGCTGTTTTGTGCACTTTGACAAAATAATATTTAACAACACAGCACAAAAGCTAAAAAGGGCATCATTTTGTGCCATATTGACAATAAGATAGTTGTAGCAAGAACAGCAATTTAATACAAGAATAATTTACCAACTATAGATTTGCAAGTGAAAACTATTTTAGTTCAAATTAGATATTATCATCCTTACACAAAAATTACTGGATGGATATTCATAAACTGATTTGTAGCAGACTAAGGCAGCTGATTACAGTAGTAACTCCAGGTCTTAAAATTTATTAGCCTTACCTTGTGGTATAAAGACTATAGCTCCAATGAATAGCACAAGCTAAAAACCAAACTGCCTTAGCTAATCAAGATTCACAACAGCTAATCAAAAGAGACTGAGTAATAATTCAGCCATATGTTCAAAATATTTTTTTTCTAAAAATGTCACATTCATTACTAAAAGGCCACAGAGCATGTACCTTGTTTAATGGACCTAAAGTGGTTACACCCAAACTTCAACAGAAAAGGTTAGGATCCCACAGAAACTAACAAAGGGCTAAATACCCTACAATACACCCTACACCTACAACAGCTCACATGAAGCTCAGGACAATCAGAGCATTTCCAGTTCTACCAGGTCTTCAGATTGCTTTCACTGAATATCAAAAATAGTGCTAAGTGGTATCTGTCTGAAAGAACACAGGAACCTAGAAATTTCAAAAATTATTAAGTTATAGCTGTTGTCATAGCTTATGTGTGTCTTTATGACTTCATCTAGTCAAGAATGATTATTCTCATTTTACCAGTCAGTGCTGCTAAGCGTAGCAATCCAACCATACTGATGAATTAGAACTTTTACTCCAAAAAGGGAGCAGAAAAGGGCAGGGAGAGAAGGGAAAATAGCATGCTTACTGCACTTACCTTCAAAGGTATACCAAGTAAGCTTGCCAACAATACTAAACTCGGAGGAGCTGCCGACTCCCTTGAAGGCAGAGACCTTGCAGAGAGATCTAGACAATTTAGGGGGCTGGACAATCACCAACCATATGAAGTTTAACAAGGGCAAGTGCCACATTCTGCACCTGGGATGGGGCAGCCCTGGATGTACATACAACTTAGTACACAGCAATAGTCCTATTTGTTCTTTGTCTCTCCATTTATTTTATCAGTTTGAATGGAATTAGAATGGAAATTGAATTGGGTGTGTTTCCAGTCCTTCAAAAAGTTTAGAGTACTTGATTCATTCATCTCAGCATATTAAGAGTTGTAATTAAATAGTTTTAATTTCTATTCTTAGAAGTACAGTTTTACATTTAGAAATTGTAAGCAAAACCTATAAAAGTCTTTCTGTAGAAACCCTTAGTATTTCTGGTTAAAAATCATTTCTTTGTTTAACTGATACAAAAACATAGAACGATATGGAGCTACTAATCAGTATTTTCTCATTTCCTTCAATGTATTTCCATTGATTAGCACAGAAACCTGACTGACAACAGAATTCTATACTCACCACCGAATAAAATGCCTTGTAAAAAGAGTTGATCCTAAAGAATACATTTTCTTTACTACATCCTGTATCTGCCATAAATATGCAATGTAAACAAGTATCATACAGACCCAGTTGTAGAAAAACACCGATAAAACACTAATAATGAAGATACTGTCACACTATCTCACACTGTAAAACAAACCCTATAGGCAGTAACAGTGAATTTTTGTTCTCAGGCAAGTAATAGAAAGTAAGAGCTCATATAAGTTACAATTCTGAAACGCACTTTTATAAAACTCAGGCTTAAAACCCTTAAAGACTGCTGATAGTAATCTCATTAATTCCACCATATATAAAGATATTAGCCACAGGGAAGTGCAGCAGAATAACAATAGAGCTTCCATATGCAGATGACTAACAAAGCAGAGCTTCCTACACCTCCTACCCACTAGCAGAGCCTACCAAGTAGTGTCAATTTTACATAGAGATACCAGTCTCCTAGAGGTGAATGATTTCTTGCATGTTCCCCTCTTCCACAATACCTGATCAATGCATCATTGTCTCATTTCAAACAGGAAAATGAGCGTCAGCTCTCTCAGTTAATTTGGGGTAGACACCTTGCATCATTCTGTGTTTTCTGGGATATTTGACAGGAAATAAGACTTCGGGGAATAGTTCTAGTTCGGTATTTCATTTTATTACTGTCACCATTATGGATAAGCTATCACAGACACATCTTTCAACAGAAATAATAAGGCTAGAGTTTTTTGTTCTTTAAAATTTGACTGTGTATTGCAAATACCTAAAGGTAACTTAAAACACCAGTAGGAATAAAAGACAATCAGCTAACTAGGTTCAGACCTTTCTTTTTGGTTTTGTTCAATCGATAAAACATAGTTCACCATAATTTTCAAAAGACACTTTCTTAACACTTCAATTGAAGAACTTCAAAACCATAATTGGGAAAGAAAAGTAGGCAGCGTAAAAACAAAACCAAAAAGATTAAATCCCCACGTACCATACAAAAGATTTCTTCCCTTGAGATCATCTTGCATTCATAAACCATATGCATAGTATTTTTGTAACATACAAGAGGACTACTTGTAAGAATACTATGCATTACAAAACTCAATGCAACTCTAAGAATAAAAAAAAAAAGAGGTAGGCTTCACTTCAGAGTGACACAGAACTTAAAACTTCAGAGGAGCAGCTATGGACTTTTAAACAAAAAGCTCAGAGTACTTGTTTGCAAAAACTGATTCTCAAAAGCACTGACAGAAAAAGATCCAGCTTTCATGATATCATATGCAGTAACTCACTCTTAATTATCCAGCAATTTAACTAATCTGTTTCACACTACCCAAGGACCAAGTCCTATTTTCACCTAATCACGGAATCACAGAATCGGCTGGGTTGGAAGAGACCTCAAAGTTCATCGTGTCCAACCCTACTGTGGTTACTAGACCATGGCACTAAGTGCCATATCCAGTCTCGGTTTGAAAAACCTCCAGGGATGGTGAATCCACCACCTCCCTGGGCAGCACATTCCAATGCCTGACTACCCTCTCTGTAAAAAATCTCTTCCTAATGTTTCTGTTGTGAAAGAGAAGGGTCATAAGGATGTATGTTTAACAACATTCAGATTTTAATTCAAGCATGCTCTGTAGCATAGTAATGAAGCAAATAAGTGCTGCACCCTAGAACTCTTACTCAGCTGGAATTTAGTCCAGTTGCTACCTTGACTTATGTTCCACCTGTTTTCTAGCACTCCAGCCACAGCTGTACCACCTATAGCTAGCACTGGCACATGCACAGTATTCTCTCCCTCCACTACTGACATCTTAACTCGAAATCAATTTGGAAATTTAATTTGTATACTCCTCCTTCAGGAGGATTACATTTCTCTTAGGTTCTGCAGTGCAACTGATCAACCCTTGCTTTCCTCTTGGCTTTTTTTAGATTAGTTTGAGCTTGTTTTCCTCTTTCAGTGATTTGGTTTTGTGGTTAATTAAATGGCAGTATTATTTTCTCTAGATGGAATTATTAGAAAGCATCTTAATAAGTTATAATAAAAGTGATAAACACAACATACATTACTTTATTCTGTATTGTTAAGGAACAGTGTTCAAAAGAGAATGTCAATTTGTCTTTACTTAATCAGAGAAAATGGAAAAAGACTTTTCAAATTGAAGAGTTATTTAAAAAATACAGTTCATATAATATTGCAGAAGATTACTTTCTTGAAAGCTGTTTAAAAACAGTTCCCTTCATGTTTCAGTAATCCACATACCTTTTGGTTAATTTCTCTTCAGTTCATGTATTTTGGAGGCATATTTAAAGGCCAAACATTTCAGTATAATCTGTGGCCTTTGCACTAGCGCTTTCAGTTTTCTAAAAAAAAAAAAAAAAAAAGGAAAAAGAAAAAAGAAAACCAATCAGAAGAAAATAAGCTGCCAGCATGGTATTACTTCCTCTCTTTCTTAAATAATCCATGAAGACATTTTATAACTTAAAAAAAACAAAACTGATTTTGCAACAATTTAATAGTTTTGTTATATATCAAACTGCAGAGCATTAACAGTATACTTAGTACATTTTAGTGCTCATAGAGTCAATCTTAAAGCATACATCACAGGAAATTTTCTAGCTCACAAATACTCAGGTGCTCAGCATCATTTACTGTTCTTCCACTAGCCCTACAGAACCAAAATGTGAGCACACACTATGCTATAGTAATATACTTCTGCTTTTGCTTGCAAAATGCAACAAGACAAAAGTAGCTTCATGGACATGCCTCGTATTACATGTTAAAAACAGTCTCAGCTTTTGTTATTTTCCTTCTAGATTTAAACTTCAAGTTAAAACATATTATGATGCCACTTCTGCTGTGGTATCATGCTGAAAATCTGTTCTATGTAACTATCAGGCATTGGCAGACATTAAGCAATTCGCATCATGTCCTAATTTATTTCTGATTTACAGAAGAGGAACTTCACCACCACAATCTGCCATATGTAATTTAATCTGTCCCACAGTCCCTCAATAAAATGGTGAAGCCTGTTACACAAGGAAAAGGAAGTTAGGAAAATTTACCATGCATCTCACAAATTTAATTGATTCTAGAGGTCCATTTCAATCTTTATCTATCATTGCACCTGAAATAAAATCCAATTACTTCTGCTTCACAGGTGGACTGGATTTTCATCCCAAGAGATATGAATGAGCCATGAAATGCTAAAAAAAATGTAAATTAACATTGCATAAATATATATGCTACATACAGAGCTGTCAAATCCCACACGTTAAACATCAAACTGAATCTGCAGCTCCCCAAATTAAATCTTTAGCATGACATATACCTCAAACATTAGCAATGCAGCACAAGGATTAGTGCACAGTACAGTACCATACTTGGGCAGTACAGTTTTTCCAATGTTTCACCTAAAACTCGTAGGAGCCTTATCCATAAGGGTAACCACTCACCACAGTCTTGTACCAGACCCTTCTCAATCCCGTGGCCCAGCACGAGGCACACTGTGCCCCTTAGACCCAACGTGCAGGTCTCCCAGTGTCAGGGCTCCTGTAAATGTGCTGAACAGAATAGCCTTGTGTTCAGTCCTGCTTCCATTCCACTACTGCAATGCAGCTTCCACTATTTCATTCTCAGCACTGTATGCAAAACCATCTTTAAGGATAGGAAAGGCACTGAATTTTCCTAAGTACAAAGCACATCCACAACAGGTGGAAGAAACTGGAAGTTTCTTCACCATTGATCTGTACAGCAACTTCCATGAGCACAAAATGGCCTGGGGGTCCCATCATACAGCCCATACCCTCAAGATTCAACAGCATAAAAGCATATTCTTATTTTCATGCATTACATGCCCTGCACCATCAGCCTTGTACATCTAATACTAAAAGTCATTCCCCAAATTCGGGGGTGTAAATGTCTTTGGATGCTGAAGGTACATGGAGCTTGGCAATTTGCACATTTTGGTGGGACCTGGTCTGTTCTAACTATTGCAAGTAACTTGACAAGTTACAAAGTGATCAAAAATAAAACTCGTTATCAAAATATCAGGAGATGAGCATGAAAGCAGTGCTCAAAAAACCTCAGAATAGTTTGATAGTCATAAAATGTAAGTTACAACCATTACTAATAAATTCTATCAAAATCTGAGATATTAAAAAAGTGTAAGAATCAGTATTTTTAAAAATACCCATTGATTTTGACGTGGGAAAGTCAATTGACTAGTGTAAAACTGTTTGTTTATTCTATAATTGAACAACCTCTTCTCACTAGCATTGAAGCTTTGTGTAGACCAACTCTTTAAGGTCACCATACCTCCTCCTTGTTAATTTCTTTGAAGAGCAGCAAGCCAACAAGCTTGATCTACCTTCCAATTTCAGTGAAATAGCCAACAATAGCTCAAATGTTATTTTAAGTGACTATAACTGGAACAGTCAAACAAAAGGTCACCCATTTTACTGGTGTGGAAAAATACAGGATAGGCCTCCTAGCCTCCCAGGGCTGTTCAGTACTTTGTATGAACAAAGGCAAACAGACTTTGGCCTTAATACCAGTATCTTCCTATATCTCCTCATTCATACATATTATTTGCAACACAATTATAGTCACTGTATTTTATGAACAAACTTGTTTTATCCCAAAAGACAAAAACCCAAACATCTCCTAATATCCAAACTTATAGTTAAAACAATCTTAAGTTTTAACTATATTAATTACAAATTAATACAAATTAATTTTTCTGTGACTTACATCACATAATATTATTGAGCAAGCAGAAGCAACTGAAAAACAACTAGGTTAACAGATGTAAGGCCATGCTTTGTGTCTGGCTTTTTTTTAAAATACGCTGTGCACTCACAGAGCTTCAGGCAACTTAAACGTCAATGCGTATAGAATTTACTGAAACAGATTTAATGATCTCCAAATGACAGGAATAGCTATTTGGTTAGGAAAAGCACAGTCATGGTTCACCTTCTGAAAATACTGGTTTGCTACTATTATTGTGGGCATCCCACACTGTCACCTTCATACCAAAATCTGTTTGTATTTATAGCAGTAGTACAGTTTTTAAGCAGAGTCAAGCAACCCATTTGTTGTGTTGAAGTTATAGAATTCTTTAAATCCTAAGCTGAAAAAAAAACAAGATTTCAGCCCTCTGGGTTTTTAAAGAAATATTTCAATGATCTCAATTTGATTTGCTGTGCTACAACACCTCTTTTCTCTCTAATCCCACTCCTGTCCATATATGAGGTTCTATGTTTGAAGTTCCTCCTGGCTGGCTTACAGTCTTCTTCCTTCATCAAGTTCATACTTTTGTCACTGACTTTATAGGATATGCACAACCTCTTGCCCAAGTACATCAGATGACGTTTGCTATGCTATCTATTCTTCCTTGCTCTTTATGATAATTCTAAGCAGCTCTTTCTCCAATTCCTTTAAAGGCAGGAAATTCTTTAAAAATCTAAGTTACACTGTCAGACAGCTCTCCCACATGAACTCTGGGTCTCATGAACACCCATGAGAATACCCTTACTTCCCACCTAGAATAACATTCCCACATTATTTCCCCTGTGACATCCCCCCCCTCCTTTATGCACCCTGCAATAACCTACTTCATCAGCTTCATGACTCTTCCTCTTCCCATACCAACTTCACTTTGCACATTAGCCTGGCAAAAGGCAACAAATGCCACGATGGCGATTACTACAGGCCAACCACAGAGACACAGACTGGGGTTCCCCTTGTTTCTTGCCCAGTCGCTTTTCTAACCATCTGCCTGTTTCTGTAAAACCTGTATGCATGCAACAGAGCTGGAGAACACTGCCCCTCTGGCAAAGTCGACCAGTTCGAGCTCTACTCTGCCTAAATGGATGGACAGATGGATGGACAGATGGATGGACAGATGGAACAATTGCATAAGCAACCTTCCCTCAAACTAAAATAAAACTTTCAAGTCCCACCTGTTCCACAAAGTATTTCATCAGCACTAGCCACTCCCCACTTCAAGGTTTTCCATCTTATAATAGGCTATAACTGCATAAAGTAGTAGCTTTAGCCCATAGACTTACCGGATCAACACATTACTGACTGTACATCACGATGTACAGCTACAGCACTCCAGAAATAACTGTCTTTAAACACAAGCTGTACCCAAACAAGACTTCACAGTTAAGTAGAAAGAGAATGACTGCATAAAAACATTATAATGGCATGTAATTTAAAACATCCTTCATAATAATAATGCCAGCAAGAAAAGGAGAAAGAATACATAAGCTTTTGGGGTGGGGTTTTTTTTGTGTTGGTGCTTCTTTTTTTTGTGGTTTTTGGTTTTGTTTTGTTTTTAAAGAAATACAAGAAGATGTAGAGAAGTAAAAATAAAGACTACTACCAATTAAAGGATCTGCAAAGGCGTCTTGCATTTCAACAGCCTAAGATTGTGTGAAGGGATAGAGAAGAAGCTGTGCTAGATGAACAGATGGATCAGAAAAGTGTGAAGAGGTCCATAAGGTAGACTCAAGTTTTTAAAGCCTGAAACTTCTGAAGCAAGCACAGATTCACTGTAGGTTTTCATAAAAAGATTAGTTAAGGTGAGGGGTTTTGGGGGTTTCTTTGGGGTTTATTTTAAAGCTGATAGATGTAGATAGATAACAGCATACCATGTGTACATGTCTGGAGTGGTGGGTTTAGGGATACTCCAACCTTGTCCAACATGCAAGGCAAGGAAGATTGGAAGTATTTTTGCAGAGGTTAAGCAAACAACCAGATGGCAACATTGTGGATGTGGCAGATTATGAGTAGAAACAAAAAAATCTGGGAGATCAGAGGCAAAAGGAGTAGAAAGTTAGGGAGTATTCTATATTTATTAATAGCCTCATTTCAGTAAACACCCATCTTGCAGTAAAAAAAAAAAGGATACAATTAAAAGAAGTGTATCTTCTGAGGTTCACAACTGAAAATTACTAACATCTACTGTGACAACTTCGTACTCTAACTAATAAACAGCTCTGATTTTTAGATGAATTGATCTGTATGTCAGTAACCCATAAGCAAAATAAACTTTTTTACCTCAAATGGTACATAACATGAAAAGCAAACTTGTTTTAAGGTATAATAAACCTATACCCATCCCCTATTTTTCATCCCTAACGTAAATCCTAACAACACAGTAAACACTTAAGAGCAGCCAGTATGTCTACCAACTATTTTGAACAATCTGGATTTGAAATACCAATTAAGATGTGAGGTTAAAAGCAGTTTCATATACTATACGAGGTACTGTGTGTCTTAACAGTCTTAAGATTTCTTCACCTCTGAAGGAGGTCACAAAGTCAGATGGGTCCCAATCCTGCATACACTTCTCCATAAGCAATACAACTGAAGTTAAACATGTGCTTAACTTATTGCATGCGCACAAATATTTGTAGAGAGGGCTTAAGTGACCCTAGGAAATAAACAAAATACTGCCAAGTATTCAAAATTTTAAAATAAATAAAACCAAAACCAAACCAAACGAAAACCAGAAAAGTAAACTTTTCTGAAATTTACATTTAGCTACTGTAAAGCATTACCAAACACTGCAAGTTAACAGGAATTTAGAACAAGAAGAGCTTTACGCAGAGCTGACTGTAACATGCCCTCCCTTCCATGCACCTCGGTTTTGCTATTAGTACTCCAGGTAACAACCAAAAATGCAGCCTACCGAAAAAAAAAATTCTTGGAAGATGCAGAACAATCAAGCTGTGCCTCTGACGAACCTGCAATTAACATGATATGCTGCAACATGCAAGATACTCTTACCAGGCATACCTAGATTTGTTCTAAGAGCCAGCAGAGGGTAATATCCAAATCTTTCCAGCAAACCTTTGAAGCTTATCAACTACAGGACTCCCATCAGAGCAGTTTCCTCTTCACCATCATCTAGAAATGTTGTCCAGATTAAAATGGAGAGCAGAGAAGAAGAGGAATGTGCACCACTAAGCATCGTGAGTCATGAGCCCACAACACTCAGGGCACTGGACCTTCTGCTCTACCAACACCAGTGTAGTGCTAGTGCATGCTTAGGCAAACACAGGGAGCCTGTGAGAAGTGAATTACACACAAAAACATAAATCTGTCCTTCTTAAGATTAGGAAATAGAGCAACAAGTAGAAAGCTTATAAACACAGATTTAGTGTGCTCTCAAGTTAAATTCAAAAGTTTCCATGCTTTAAAGATAAATATATAAGTACAAAGTTCCACTTGCTAGTGCAAAGCTTAAAAAGTTGGCAGTTAGTTTGTGGCCATGAAATCAGATTGTTTTACCAAGTTAAAATGTCACCCAGACTATCACATACAGGCCAAACAGAAGGATCTACCTTCTCAAAGTCAGAAAGGGATGAGGCTGAAAAGTACTGAACAGATGTACATTCACTTACTTCACGTAAAAGTGGACTTTACAGCTAAGGAGTTGCTCATTTCATAAGCCCTAACTTCCAGCTCACTGAAAGTAAACCAAACACACTGAAAAATTCCAAGTTATTCTATACCAGATAATTACTCCATATTTAGTAGGAATTTAAAAATTTGAAATATTTCAAATGCAGTAGGAACTTAAAAAATCCATTTCAAGATCACAACTTTATCAATGTGATGATGAGAGCAGCCAAAATATAGTTCTACATCATTGGAAGTATAAACACTTTCTCCAAATCCACTAAGAAATGTACAGTTCCTACAATACAGGATGACTTTTAAACACCTAACTATGAAGAAAAGGGAAGAAAGGGGTGAAAAAGTTTTGTTTTCATATTCCAGCTCCAGAAACTATATTTTATATTTAATAGTTGAATAAGTACTTTGTTTCACTGAACCTTACAGCCACATCCTCCTGTTTCTTCAGCTGAATGAAGCAGTGTGTTACCATCAACATCTGTACTACTACAGTAATCCGTAAGAAAAGATTAACAGAGACAGTGATACAATTCACCAAAACAATGGAGCTCTATGTGGCTCACATACTGAAGATTCAGTTAAGAATTTATTCACACTATTTCTTTCCAGAAGAATGTTGGTTTTTGGTTTGGGGACTTTCCCCATTCACTTTTAGGTTTGGTAGGGTTTTTTTAAACATTGCCAGGCAAATTTTTCTTTTCATTGTCACCCATAGAAAAAATGTACTTTTTCCATAATAAGTGTCAGTGTTAAATTAAGTTATCACATCATTAAAAATAAATTGACTAAAGGATTAATTTTTAAGACATTAAATGGTCAATTCCAACAATAAAAGGTTCAACTGGTTTATATTAGGAATATATATTTGAAGCCAAGCTGGAACAGACAAACATCTCTGCTGAAGCAATGTTAGAAAAATAAATCTAATTGCACTAAACCTAGAATTAAAAGTTCCTGGAGATCTAAACACTTCAGTATTATGGACAGGTATCACAGAAAATCATCATGTAATAACTATAACTATTTATTCCACATGCATTTTCCTCATCTTAAGACACAGCTATAGATTTTTTTTACTCCACATCAGCTAAAAGTAACTTACGTCTCAAACTTCCTAAGAGCAAAGCAGAACGCAATCAATTTGAGAGTCCATACATTCATTTCTGAAAGTTACTCAGTCTAAAGGAAACAGTCATGGAAGTTCTCTGAAAGCTACTTTATTCCAATGAAATTCTCATGGTGGCTTCAGAGAAGGGAGAAAAAAAGTGTATGCAATATTTCTATAGCAACAGAGTTTAAGCCATGTAGAACCTTTCAAATTTATTTTTTCTTTCATTGTGATTTGAGATATTTAACATAACTATTTCTGCTATGTTAAAATATCTTATTTAACACAGTGACAAAGAAATATATCATCACGTTCTAAATTTTAAAAAATTATTTTTAAAAGTTTAATACATTAGCATTGTGACCATTCAGAAGTGTAAATTTTTCCTTCATCCACATTTAATATTATGAAACTGCATGGACCCAGCAAGAGAGTTGTTGTTGCAACAGTGATTTCCTCAGTTTACTTATGTATTTTGTAATGTCAATTTTAATTTATATTATGAAATTAATTCTTACTGCTTCTGATGCAGAAAGCTGGTATAATCATTCAATAACAAGTCTCCATCTGGACACTAAAGTGTTGTCATTACAATACACAATTTGGAACCAGGAAACAAACTCTCTTATTCATTATATTACATACATTCTTTAGTGACAGCAAGTTCCTGATCCCTCTCTTGCCCTGATGTTCTGAAGTAAAAATCATGATAAAAATCTGGAGTTGCTAGGTTTAGCTCATGAGTAGTGCTAAAATTCTTTCAAATTGTCAAATAGAAATTCTAACAAATATAAGCCATTCCTGTCCTTTCACATGACGAGCACACAGTTCACAATGACTTCATTTATCCTCCATGTCAACACATTTTCTGGCTAGTCCTCATTACTATTTCATGACCCATGTTCATACTTAATGCAGAATAAGTATATAAAGTGCAAAAAATTTACATAAATAAGAACTCATATCTTATTCAGAGCTTAAATAGCACCTAGGAAAGCAGTTAGTTTTTTCTGTCCAGATTTCTACTGCTGAGTGTTGTGTGTTCAAGAGAGTGAAAAGCTAATGCTTATATGTGAACAGTTCTCAAGAGTTTCCATATATAGTCAGTATTATAAATAGCTATTTTTATAACAGCACTGAACTAGCTTTTCGTTATATATAGAGAGGGTGTTTTCTGCATACAGAAATTATTCTGTGATTCTACCTTGTACTTGCAGTCCTTAGCTCTCCTCCCACTCACACGGTCCTGCTCCATACAACAATAAAAATAGCCACTGCTAGTGTCAAACCACACTGGTGCTCACAGAATGACAGGTTGGAAAGGACCTCAAGGGACATTTGGCCCAGTCTATCTTGGAAAAAGCACAATCTAGACAAGATGGCCCAGCACCCTGTCCAGATGTATCTTACAAGTGACCAATGTTGGGGAATCCACCAGTTTCTTGGGGAGATTATTCCAAAGACTGATGGTTTTCTCATTGTGAAAAATCTTCCTCTTGTGTCCCATCAGAATCTCCCCAGGAATAACTTATATCCATCACCCTTCACCTTCTCATGGGACTCATAAAAAGGGAGTCTCCATCTTCTCTGCAGCCACCCTTTAAATACCAGAACATGATGTTAATTAGATTAGTGCTCAAGTAACAGTTTCCACCAAACTAGCTCAAACCTCTTTTTTAAAAAAGAGGTTCCCTCTATATTGACCATACATTTTATGTTTTCCTGTAGCTGCACCACCAGTAAAGAAGGTTTATGAAACTGATTCTCTCAAGCGTTTTGTTAGAAACATAGAGCCACAGTAAGCATTTCAGTACTCAAACCTTGAAATGTATTTTTCCCCATCATTACTGAACTAAACTGATAGGGTCTGTGAGAACATTAAAATGGATCTGCATTTTCCTTGTTTCAACACCAAGTTTTGAAAACTAAGCCAGGGCACATCAGCTACACCACTAACAGGTTTGTTATGACTCTCATTTTAAAGTCAGACGAAAAGAATCGAAATAAATTTCTAGTTTCAGCTTCCATAAAATTCAAATCTAAAACACTAAAAAAAAATCTTTAACATAAAACAAATATGGATTATATATCAGATTCATTCAACTTGCTGGCATTAAGTTAAAAACCAGATATAATGCAAATATTTTTTACATGTGTATTTTTGAATGACGTTAACTGCATTCAACTGCAGGTCTAACCACTGGCTGGAATTAATTCAAAAGATCTAGTTCCAAAATATCATATAGCATTTGCTCCTTGCAATGTCTTGATCTCTACTGCTTTAGATCCCCCCTTGTTCCTACAAAATACAGTCTTTCACCCATTGTAATATATCATCCAGTTTTTGTGAATGCTAGGAAAATTCTAAGGAGCTAAATCAAGGCAACAAAGACTTTGATACAATGTTGATTTAATTCTCTCAATACTACAGCCTTAAGTAAATACTGCCAAACAAGGCCATACTCCTGAGAGTTAATACAGAGGCTTCTTGAGGCAGAGCTCTCTCCTTGAAGAACATCTTGCCAAAAGTACAAAGGGGGAGATTTTCCTTCCTACTGCCAAATGAGCAAAATGAGAGAAATTTTAAACACCCACACAACCAGAGGTAGTATTTAAGTCTGTACAATGGAAAAGGCCAATACTTCTATTATTCAATCCACGTATTAAATGGCACTTCGTGTTTCTACTACACACAGGTATATTTTATAAAAAGCTTGCTTTTATTTTCCAGGCTGCAGATCTCTTTGCTGTTGAAAGCACATGCACACACATTAAGATAAGAACAATCTTAAAGATCATGTTGTTTTAAGCAAACCCATCAGATGATTTGCAATGTTAAAATCTGACACCCTTACACTGAGATCTGGGGAAAAAAAACAGTTAAGTGTACAGAGAGATAGTAAAACCAAGTGGGAATTGCAGATTGTACTAGCCAATAAACCATTATCAACTGGCAACATACAACTTCATCACTCATTACACTGGAAGCTGGTGGTGCTCAACACCTCTCTGAAAAACAGCAGAGAGGCACGAGGACAACAAAAGAAACTCAGAGGACAATTTTGAACTTCTCTCCTGCAATACTGCAGAACCCAAAACCCATCTGCGATCTGCGTTAATCTGTATGTCAATGGATTTTCCTAGCTCTCCTCTGCTGTATGTTCTCTCACAGCCTACCGAGATATTACACAGCTTTGCTAAATAAACGTGTATTTGCAATAAATAAGAATAAATAAACCAGACATAACTGTGACTAATGCATTACCATCTCGACAAGTCTAGGTCAGGTAACACTGTCCCTCGCCCAAGGCACAGCACACAGAAATCTGCACGATCATTACTAATTTCACTATGGCAGTTCCAGGCTGTTGCTGCCTCAGACAGCTACCTGCCGCAGCCATGGTCGGCAGCGCACGATGCAGACAGGAGGAGGATCTCCGAGACAAGACTGGAGTAGTTCAGCAACAGCAACAGCACGCAGAGCCCTCACATACGTAAAGAGACCGGAATAGGAGCAGACCTTCTTGCTCTTCCAGCCTTGGAATAGGCACTGCTGCAAACACAAACCCCTGCTTGAAAATAATCCTTTCCTCTTCCATATGCTCCAAGGATAGCAACCGAGTTCTCCCTGCTCACCGAGCGATATAAAAGATGAAAGCTGGGAGCAGAAGCAAGGAATCCCAGCAACGGGAATCCCGGCATCCCTCCCCTTGTAGCGGCTCGAGGGGAGGAACAGCCCTCTCTCCTGGGTGTTGTCCCCTCTGATGCTCTCCATCACCACCTGCCTACCTGCTAACAACTAGT